>NC_041336.1:5806509-5846509 GCF_004354835.1 Perca flavescens | reverse complement strand
AGTAACAAGTTCAGGATCACATAGAGGACCTGGAGAGGGAAGAAGTAACAAGTTCAGGATCACATAGTGGACTTAGAGAGGGAAGAAGTAACAAGTTCAGGATCACATAGAGGACCTGGAGAGGGAAGAAGTAACAAGTTCAGGTAGAAGAATAAAAGCCTTTACACGCTAGAGCTGTGATTAATTTGCATGTCAATATATTTTTCCAACTTGTTGAGGAGAGAAGGATAGGAAGGGGGGATACAGAGGAGAGAAGGAAAGGAAGGGGGGATACAGAGGAGAGAAGGAAAGGAAGGGGGGATACAGACGATAGGAGGAAAGGAAGGGGGGATACAGAGGAGAGAAGGAAAGGAAGGGGGGATACAGAGGATAGGAGGAAAGGAAGGGGGGATACAGAGGAGAGAAGGAAAGGAAGGGGGGGTACAGAGGATAGGAGGAAAGGAAGGGGGGATACAGAGGAGAGAAGGAAAGGAAGGGGGGATACAGAGGATAGGAGGAAAGGAAGGGGGGATACAGAGGAGAGAAGGAATTACTTTCTCTCTCGCTTCCCCAGCGTCCCCACAAGGAGCTCAAACTGTCCCACCGACAGTAGTAGAGGTGGCTCAATTACATATTTTTGTTTCCCCGATACCGATTCTGATACCTGAACTTGCGTATTGGCCGATACTGAGTACCGATCCGATACCAGTGTATCATATTTTCTTTTATGTTATTATGTGTTAACAGCTGTATACTACTATCTCTGTATGGATGTGATATGATATATAACAGCTGTATACTACTATCCCTGTATGGATGTGATATGATGTATAACAGCTGTATATTACTATCTCTGTATGGATGTGATATGATGTATAACAGCTGTATACTACTATCTCTGTATGGATGTGATATGATGTATAACAGCTGTATACTACTATCTCTGTATGGATGTGATATGATGTATAACAGCTGTATACTACTATCTCTGTATGGATGTGATATGATGTATAACAGCTGTATACTACTATCCCTGTATAGATGTGATATGATGTATAACAGCTGTATACTACTATCCCTGTATGGATGTGATATAATGTATAACAGCTGTATACTACTATCCCTGTATGGATGTGATATGATGTATAACAGCTGTATACTACTATCCCTGTATAGATGTGATATGATGTATAACAGCTGTATACTACTATCCCTGTATGGATGTGATATGATATCTATCGTTGTCGGTCTGGCTAAATTACGTGGTATCGGCTTCGGTGCATAAACTCCAGGACTCGCCGATACCGATACCAGCGTTTTAGGCTCCTCGGAGGCTTTTCCGATCCAGGTATCGGTATCAGGACATCTCTAGTGTTTAGGCGATCCTCACCATCCCGTGCAGACCGGAGTCCAGGTCCGTGGCCGACACCTGAGCCACCGACGTGCCGACCTCGGCGCCCTCGGGGACCGTGGCCTCGTAGGTGGACGACAGGAAGAAAGGGACGTTGTCGTTCACGTCTGGTGGAAGACAGAGAAGGAAGAAACATTTCTTTCTAAATGTATCCTTTTTCTAAAAAAAACATGTTGTTGTTGCAGGATATGGCAGGAGAACACATGTCTTTGTTCTATTAAGGACCCGGGTCCAAATTTATCAAAACCCCAAAAGTCAATAAGGTCCAAGCCTATCGATGCTGCTATCGAGACTAGTGGATCATTTTAAAATGTGGATCAGTGTTTCCAAAAAAGTCCCAAACTAACGTCGTCAAATGTCTCGTTTTGTCCCCAACTCAAAGATATTCAGTTTCCTGTCCCAGAGGAGAGAAGACACTGGAACAATATTCACATTTAACAAGCTGGAATCAGAGAAGTTTTAATAAAAAAATGACGCAAACCGATTTATCATCTTTATAAGTATTAAAAGCAAATACAAAAGCCATGTAGTCCCCAAAAATAGATAGACAAAAAGCAGGCAGTAGATCACACGAACACGGCCCTCCCCTCCGTCTCACCCGTCACGTTGACGTAGACGGTGGTGAAAGACGCCAGCGGCACGGCGGCGACATTCTGGACTCGCACTCGCAGTGCGAAGAAGCGCGTGCTCTCGTAGTCCAGGTTCTCGGCCACCAGGATGGACGCCGAGCTGTCCGCCCGGTTGGGCTTGACGTAGAAGCGCACCGGCATGTTGGTCTCGGGCACCTGGCCCTCCTCCAGGTTGTAGGTCACCCGCGGGTCCCCTAGAGGTGACGTCGCCTTGATGGTCTGACAAGGGGGGAGTGAGAGAGAGAGAGAGAGAGAGAGAGAGAGAGTGACAGAGAGAGAAATATTGTCAATATCACGCAGAATTGCAACATCTTTTTAAATAGTATTTTTCATATTGTGATATGAAAGATACTGGTATGGAAAAAGTTTTTCTCTCATGAGGTAGTCACCTGAAATGGTTTTCACTTCACAGGTGTGCTTTGTCAGGGTTAATTAGTGGAATATTTTCCCTTATTAATAAAAAAAAGCAAAGGGTGGCTACTTTGAAGAATCTAAAATATAAGACATGTTTTCAGTTATTTCACACTTTTTTGTTAAGTACATAATTCCATATGTGTTCATTCATAGTTTTGATGCCTTCAGTTAGAATCTACAATGTAAATAGTCATGAAAATAAAAAGGAAACGCATTGAATGAGAAGGTGTGTCCAAACTTTTGGCCTGTACTGTAAACACTCCGATGGGCAACTCGGGGTTCAATGTCTTGCCCAAGGACACTTCAACATTGGACTGCAGGGCCAGAGATTGAACCACCAACCTTCCAAATGGCAGGCATCCGCTCTATATAATATCGGTTATTGGTTTCAATATCTACTAATAATAATAATCGGTATAGGTACTGGCCCTGAAAAATTCAGTATTGGCCAACTTCTGGTGATCATGCCGTTTCCTCGGAGCAGAGAGAATGCAAATCAACAGGAAATGACATGGGGGATAATATTGGTGTCACGCACACATGGGTGGGCCGGCCAATCAGATCTCACAGACACGGTGACTTATAGGCGGACACGCGTCGCTCCACCTCCCTGCTCCTGAGGAGTCAGGGCGAGGCGGACATGATTTCAACTCTCTGAATGTGAAAAAAACAATTTTTACAACAAAGTAAAACTTCAAAAATGATCAATTAATAGAATATCGGCACGAATATGAAGAATGCACACACACCATAGACGCAGTGCAATAGGATTGTCGTCTGACTTACTGTAAACAACCTTTATAATTTCTTTAAAGGAGTCAAATTTGTCGGGAACGTACTTCCCAACCAGTCTTCTATTTTTTTGTGAAAGTCCTTTCAAACACATTGTAATTTCCCCTTGTGGGATTAATAAAGTATACATTATATTACATTATTCCCACGCTCACACCTCTGAGTTCAGTTAAAGAGGACGCACCCCTCGATCTCTTCCAGTTACACTTGTACTTGTGCCAACAGAACAGAAGGCTTGTATCATGTGGACGCGTCGACAGTGTGGTCGTCATTACTGCCGAATTAATTGCCCAGGAACGAAAAATCTAAGTTGCATTTTTTAACAATACCCAGCCCTGTTTCAAGTCAATTACAAATCGGGGAGACTCGGATCCCGTCGGTAACATTCAGATTAAAGGCGCCACACTGCAGGATTATTTGGTCAGATATTCGGTTCAGACCTGGTAACCTGGTCCTAACAGACTCTGGTACATTAGCCTGGTCCTACCAGACTCTGGTACATTAGCCTGGTCCTATCAGACTCTGGTACACTAACCTGGTCCTATCAGATTCTGGTACATTAGTCTGTCACATTAGCCTGGTCCTACCAGACTCTGGTAGACTAGCCTGGTCCTACCAGATTCTGGTACATTAGCCTGGTCCTACCAGACTCTGGTACATTAGCCTGGTCCTACCAGACTCTGGTACACTAGTCTGGTCCTAACAGATTCTGTTACATTAGTCTGGTACATTAGCCTGGTCCTACCAGATTCTGGTACATTAGCCTGGTCCTACCAGATTCTGGTACATTAGCCTGGTCTTACCAGACTCTGGTACACTAGCCTGGTCTTACCAGACTCTGGTACACTAGCCCGGTCCTACCAGACTCTGGTACATTAGCCTGGTCCTACCAGACTCTGGTACACTAGCCTGGTCCTACAAGACTCTGGTACATTAGCCTGGTTCTACCAGACTCTGGTACACTAGCCTGGTCCTACCAGACTCTGGTCCATTAGCCTGGTCCTACCAGACTCTGGTACACTAGCCTGGTCCTACCAGACTCTGGTCCATTAGCCTGGTCCTACCAGACTCTGGTCCATTAGCCTGGTCCTACCAGACTCTGGTACACTAGCCTGGTCCTACAAGACTCTGGTACACTAACCTGGTCCTACCTGACTCTTGTCCATTATCCTGGTCCTACCAGACTCTGGTACACTAACCTGGTCCTACCAGACTCTGGTCCATTAGCCTGGTCCTACCAGACTCTGGTACACTAACCTGGTCCTACCAGACTCTGGTCCATTAGTCTGGTCCTACCAGTACTCTGTTGAAGTTTAAAACTATTGGATCTGTCCAGAGCCACTCTGGATCCGGCAGAACCAATCACTAATGTTTGGTCGTGACGTATGTCATGTGCATGCGCAACAAGAGGCGACAACTGTCGGCTTATATTTAGCATTAGCATCACTAGCGTTAGCCTTAGCCAGCTCCTTCACCACTAACGGAGCGAGCTGGAAAATCAAACTGTTCCCAAACCCCGTGGGGAGCAGGACCACGACATCATGGCCCCCCAACACAACTCAGCAGAGATCAGCAGGTCTTGCTCGGGCTTTAACTTCTGGATATTCGGCGGCGTTGCTGCCACGATGGACCGAATGGCTTCGCTCGCATCTTTCTAGCGCACAACCTCAACGTCATTGTTCTCAGCCACTCCCTCTGTTCGCTGATTGCACCGCCAAATATGTGGCCGGAGAAAACCCAAGACTATACCGCGAACCCAGACGGAGTACTGAAGGGAAATGAAAATTGAGCGGAAGTATGTAGGAGGGCGGAGCCAGGCTAGTTCAGACCAGCCTCGATTTGGGAACTGGACCCCAAATTGGCCCAATTATCCTCCAGCGTGGGGCCAACTTTACTTTATCCTACAGGGCCACTTCTTGTAGTTGTTGTTCTGCTTCATGGTGCATATTCATATTCTGCATGTGATCTTATTCCATACACGCCAAATCTGGTGCAGGATTTCTTGGGCATTTGGAAGTGACAAGATTCAGTGAGTAGGTGCCCAGTCTTACATTCAGGGCTATAAAATTCAGAAGGAAATCAATAAGAGTGCTTATTACAGTCACGTCTTTTTAAAGGAAGCTGGAATGTGGATTTTAATTACTGGTTGCAGAGACTATAACCAGAATTCATCTCTTTGACTGATAGCAGAAAGAATAAAAGTAGCTCATCCAGCTCCTCAAACCTCTCAGTATTTCCTCTGACGCTTTCAACTTTGTATCTTTACCGCTACAGAACTCCGCTAAAACAATAACTCCCACTTCTCATTACAATCCATCAAAGAACAAACGGAGCCAAAGGCTCGCGGTGACATCACGTTAGCGCGCAGCTGTTTGCCGTCGACAGCGAGGCCGTCCGTCTTGGTAACGGCTTTCAACGGCACCCAGATCCATAAACCATAACACTCGGTGGAAACCTGACACGGTGAGATACACAACGGGGCTACAAAGAATGCATCTTTCCAACAGTCAGCACAGCGCTTCAGTCCTTCTATGGAAACACAGTGTGTCTCCAGCTCCTAAAAAGGGTTCCAGCTTCTGCTTTGTTGGAAGTTCTTTGCGTGAATTTGCTGGAAAATGTTTGGCTTGGGGTGTGTGTGTGTGTGTGTGTGTGTGTGTCAGTGTGTGTCCATATGTTTGTGTGTGTGCAAGTGTGTGTGTCTGCGTGTGTTAGTGAGTGTGTCTGTGTGTGTGTCAATGTGTGTTATGTCCATATGTTCGTGTGTGTTTTAGTGAGTGTGTCTTTGTCTGTGTGTGTGTGTGTGTGTGTGTATGTATCCGTGTGTTTGTGTGGGTGTGTGTGTGAGTGACTGAGTGAGTGGGTGTGTCAATGTGTTTGTGTGTGTCATTGTGTTTGCGTGTATGTGTGTGTCTGTGTGTGTCCATATGTTCGTGTAAGTGAGTGAGTGTGTGTGTCTGAGTGTGTCTGTGTCTGTGTGTGTGTACGTGCGTCAATGTGTGTGTGTATTTGTGTGTCCATATGTTCGTGTGTGTGTGTGTGTGTGTGTGTGCGTGCGTGCATGCATGCTTGTGTGTGTTAGTGAGTGTGTCTGTGTGTGTGTGTGTGTGTATATGTATGTGCGTGCGTGTGTTATCCACCAGAAGCAGAGCTTTTAAGACTTGTGTTATTCTCTTGGCTGTGGTTTAAGCTAACATTCAAGTGTGTGTGTGTGTGTGTGTGTGTGTGTGTGTGTGTGTGTGTGTGTGTGTGTGTGTGTGTGTGTGTGTGTGTGTGTGCGTGCATTTGTGTGTGTATGCGCGTGTGCTTTTAACAAACTCCCAACCTTTCCAGGAAAGCATTGGGTTATCCACGGCTGAGATATGCCGCCTCACTCAGTCTTCTACAGTATGAAGTACTTGAAAGCAATACTTGAGTAAAAGTAAAAGTATCTCACCACAAAAATGACTCAATTGAGTAAAAGTTAAAGTCACCTTTTAGAATGAGTAAAAGTCTAGTCCGGTCTGGTCGAACATATTGACTAAGTATCAAAAGCATTTTTCTGATTGATTAATGAAATGAACCTATAGTTAGAAGCTAAAGTAAAAGAAAACTTATTAAACTGTATCGTGGCTTCTTTATAGTAAAGCATAATATTCAGGGTTTCCACAAGTCTGACATTAACAAAAGAGAACTGAATTCACATTTTTTGTGAGGAAGAATCTTTCACAAAACATTTGCTTTAACGTTATCTCAACAATCTAGGAGCAACGATTGGCCTGACCTGCTTTTATTTTTGGCAATCTGGCAAAGATTTTACGAGTAACAAAGAATGGCTCCACCCCCGAGCCTTTTAGGGACTTCCTCTTCCAACAAGGAGAGGCCGGGATTAATTAGGTGATTGCGGTTTTGGAGGGAAAAGGGGAAGCAGGTTTTGAACTGGGAACAAAAGAAGCAGAGAGAGAAAAGGAGTGGAGCTGAGTGAGACAGGGTGGTGGAAAAGGACTGGGAAGTGAACTGAACTAAAACTGTGTGATTAAGAGCTGTGACCTGGACTGGCTGACTACCCCCTTGTGTACCGAACTGTTCCGGGCGAGGACCCGTTTGTGGATGACCTGTGGATTGAAGACGACGTGAATGGATTGTGGACAGTGCAGCAGTAGACGGTGAAGTGTTGTGACTATTCCCTCATTGTCTGTAATAAACTTTTCAACTGCTTCCCAACTGTACTCCTGGTGTCGGCTTGTCTTATTGAACTGGTGACGTGGTCACCCACACCCCTGGGCGTGCTACACTGTACTTAGTGGGTTACATTTCGACGCTGACTGAGAGCGTGACCTGTGCTCACAGGTCCCTGAACACATCTGACCGATCCACGCAACTTTGCTGCGACAGATATTTCTTAAATGTGATCTCTGTAATGCCGAGCGTTATTCGTCACGTTAACCCTGTAGCAATTTATCACCACAATCCATCCGGATTGTTTTTTTTCCATCGTTTGTTGGCTAGGTTTCCCCCACCGGGGGGGAAACACGTTTCCTGGTGGCCACACGCTGAGTGAGAAACGCTGTCCGCCACTTTAAACACTGAAACCCTCTCAGCTCAAACGCGCCGCTCCTCTCGCGGCTTTACTCGCCACTTAGCAGGTTAGGAAGGCAACGCACGCACACATAAACACACATATACACACACAGACACAGGGGAATACAAAGACACGCCAACATCAAAGGTCAATCTGTCAATTTTTTTGTTTATCCGATGCCCAGGCTGCAACATTTCATCCCGGTCTCATGGCGGTTTGTGTAAATGCGAGGTTATTTGAATCTATTAATACGTGTTCACTGAGACGTTTTTGTCGGTTTTTACGTGGCGGACAACACAAGATGTGAAGTAATGTATTTCAATGGGAAGCATATTTTGTGGCCACAGCACGAAAATGGTAGGGAATAATATAAAAAGCCAAAAATCCGCGTAGGGATGTTGGTCGGGGTGGTGGATGGATCAAACAAAACGGGACTTTCACCCGGGCGAGCGGGGATCGCGTCCCACGTGTGGCGTTTTGTCCCGCGTGTTACTGTGGCGCGTCTCCCGGCGTTTAAGGCGCCCTTTCCCCGTAAGTTTTTTCCTAAACCCAACCTCTGCCATCCCGTTATTGTGGGGCGTCCCGTAAAAACGTCTCCGTGAACACGTATCAATAGATTAAGAATAACGTGGACATTTACACGAACTGCCGTGAGACCGGGTTGAACATTTTCCACTTCCTCCTGGGGGGGGAGGGATGATGATCCCGAGGCGTTCCCAAACCAGATGAAATATAAAATCCCTTCAGCGTGTTCTGGGTCTAAGCCGGGGGTCTCCTGCCAGGTGGAAATGCCTGAAAAACCTCCAAAAAAGAGGATCCTGATCAGATGCCCGGAACCGCCTCAGCTGGCTTCTTTCGGACAACCATGGCGGAGCCGAAACACACACCGAAAACATGTTTGACTTTTTTTTTTGCCAAGAACACGGACACAGCTTCTTCCACACCTGGTTAGTAAGAACCGGAAAAACTCGTAGCGGTGACCAGGGGGCGTAGCCGTCATTTCAGAAGTGAGGGAGACAGATTGTTCAGGAGGAGGACTTTTTTTTTATTGAAAAGTCCTCTTCCGTTTCTTTCTCCTAATCACAGATTCCAACTAGCCTACATTTCATTTATGATTGATAGAAACACTGGCATTTCCATAAACCGTTCTGTACTGTTTAACTGCCACATCTTGCCCAATGGGAGACCTGCTAACACATGAGAAATGTTTGATCATAATAGCCCAAATTTGGTGGCCTCTGGCACATTCTAATGCCATTATTCCATCATTTAAACGGATTTAAATTATTGCATATTTAAATGAGTTTTCCTCCCTATATTTTTGTATGTATCTTATTATTATTATTATTATTAGCCCTAGAGACAAGTCAGTCAAGGGCATACATTTGGGTTCAACATTGCGGAGGGGGGGGGGTTGAGATCTCCACTTTTGAGCAAAATTGAAATTTTGAACGTCAAACACCAAAAACCATTTCCTGCATTCTGGTGAACTTTTCTGCACCAATTTGTGCCTTTCCCGCATCAAGTTGCGGTGCAAATGTCTTTATTTATATAAAGGGAATTATAATAGGTTTTTCAGGGGGTTTGCTCTGGACAGTTTTGATTATTTACCCCTGTAAATTACGCCTATGGCTATTGGTCGTCTTCCGGAGGCAGAGCTTTGGCTCAGTCTCGCTGCATGCCGGGGGCAGCGGAGCGTATCGGGCGAATCAGCACTAATGAGAAATCATCTCATTAGACGTGAGCGCAGTGTGCTGAAGCTAAGCCGATCAGCTGACCATATCATCCCCCTCCGTTGAACACCCGCGGAGATATGGCGGCAGATCGTTCTCCACCGGTGCTGCTGGTGGTCGACTGTGAGTCAGCAGCTGGAACAGGCATCAGTCAGAATCACATGCTCGCTGTCGGCTGAAGAGAGGGGTCGGGGGGGTCTGTTATGGTCAACATCAACTAGAACTGATGACTCTGTTTCCTTAAATGTATTGTAAGCGATGCCAAGCCTTTTTGTCAAATTCTGTGAATATCTCCTCACTGTCACCTATAGCTCTCTGTCAGTGTTAAAGGTGCCCTGCCACACAAAACCGTTTTTACTTGCATTTCTTGAAATCTGCCCGGTCCATATGTGTTTGTGTGTTATGTTGTGAATGTGAAAATGAACTCCTACCTCCTCTGTCAGCTCTAGCCACTGAACAGAAATAAGCAGAGAAATCAGACCAATCACAAAATCTGGTCAGTCTGACATCATGCTGCCTGAGCTCATTACTATTCACGAGCTCGGCCAGTTGGGCTGGGTAAAGGATGCTGACAGCCAGGCTCTCATTGGCTAGCTGTTAGCCAATCAGATTCAAACAGCTTAGCTTGTTGAATATTAATGAGAACTGGCACAAATCGAGCTGACTATGTTCAGAAGATTGTTGCGTCCGGTGACTTTCCCACGCAGAAACTTGAGTGGTGAAGTGAAGGTTTTTTAAAGTGCTCATATTCTGCTCATTTTCAGCTTCATAATTGGAATTTGAGATTGTATCAGAATAGGTTTACATGGTTTAACTTTATAAAAACACCATATTTTTGTTGTACTGCACATTGCTGCAGCTCCTCTTTTCACCCTGTGTGTTGAGCTCTCTGTTTTAGCTACAGAGTGAGACCTCTCACTTCTGTAACATCTTTGTTGGGAGTCACACATGTAGCAGTAGCTAGGTAAGGACTACATGCTCAGTAGTAGCTAGGTAAGGACTACATGCTCAGTAGCTAGGTAAGACTATATGCTCAGTAGCTAGGTAAGACTACATGCTCAGTAGTTAGGTAAGACTACATGCTCAGTAGCTAGGTAAGACTACATGCTCAGTAGCTAGGTAAGACTACATGCTCAGTAGCTAGGTAAGGACTACATGCTCAGTAGCTAGGTAAGACTACATGCTCAGTAGCTAGGTAAGGACTACATGCTCAGTAGCTAGGTAAGACTACATGCTCAGTAGCTAGGTAAGACTACATGCTCAGTAGCTAGGTAAGGACTACATGAGCTAGCTAGCTGTTTCTCCAACTTCGGCCTGTACGAGGCAGGATTAGCCGGGAAACTTCTTCTAAACGAGGATGCACTTCACACTTTGTGTGGAATACCTGCAGAACAGGGACATGGAAGTAGTTCTATACAATTTATTTTGTAGATTAGGATGAATTTGTGTGTGTTGTAGCAGTGTATTGCCATTGAGAACAAGCTAGCATGCTAACGGTTAGCCCCCTAGGCCCCTCGTTTCAGTTTTGTTATCCTTACTTAGAATTCCTCATTGGGGCAGCAGAAACTACACACTATAGCTCTAAACTGTGAAATTTCCCTTTATACTTTTACCATTTGAAAATAAAAAAAATGTCATTAAGTGCAAAGTAATCGCTTTTCTCGATTAATCAGTTTCTGTGATCGCTAGGAGATGAAATCATAATCACGGTTAACATTTTTGATTAGTTGAACAGCCCGAGTACACACCTGCAAAACGCTACTTTGAAAATAACCAAAAGGACCAAAGAAGACTTTAAATAATCTGATCTGTCTAGGAATGTATGACATGTTCATTGTAATGCAACAAAAAAATGTCCACAAACAAGAGAAGACAAAATGTCTCTGAGCGGCTACTTCTTCAACATGTGTGGAAAACAAAACTGGAACTAATTTGACGTAAGCGGGAGATAACTACACGAGTGATATATGGAGATTTCACACTCGCACAGACACACACACACACACACACACACACACACACTCTCTCCCCCTCCGCCTCGTTAACAATGTGATTAACAAACCTTATTAACACTGCTAAATTTAAAACAACAGTTCCTCCTTGGTGTGATTAACACAGCGGAGGACAGGAAGGAGGAGGGAGGGAGAGGGAGAGGAGGGAGGAGGGAGAGGAGAAATTGTTCTGTCAGTCTGAGGAAATGTCACATGTTCATCCACGGCATCAGACATGTTTCCAAGCAGGCGGCTCTCATTTGCACATACAGTACAGGCCAAAAGTTTGGACACACCTTCTCATTCAATGTGTTTCTTTATTTTCATGACTATTTACATTGTAGATTCTCACTGAAGGCATCAAAACTATGAATGAACACATGTGGAATTATGTACTTAACAAAAAAGGGTGAAATAACTGAAAACATGTCTTATATTTTAGATTCTTCAAAGTAGCCACCCTTTGCTTTTTTTGATAACTCTGCAAACCCTTGGTGTTCTCTCAATGAGCTTCATGAGGTAGTCACCTGAAATGGTTTTACCTCCACAGGTGTGCCTTGTCAGGGTTCATTAGTGGAATGTTTTCCCTTATTAATAAAAAAGCAAAGGGTGGCTACTTTGAGGAATCTAAAATATAAGACATGTTTTCAGTTATTTCACACTTTTTTGTTAAGTACAATATGGCTTAAACTAAACTAAACTAAAAGACAACGCTTATTTCTTGTCAGAACTAAACTAAAACATGAAAGCCACAGTCTCTCCTTCCGTCTTCTACCTCTATTTGACTCCCCCCCTCCCTTCCTCCCTTGTTATCTCCCTCCCTCCCACAGTCTCCGTCAGGTTAAACACAGTAATCATGCGTCTGTTTTTCGGAGGTGATGAGAGTCCATTGTGATGCTCTGACAGCAGGTGTAATTATCGCTCCGTCCTGTCAATCATCTCTGACAGACGGAGCTGTGGGTGGGACAACCTCCAATCACCATCGTCCTCCTACTCATCATCATCATCATCATCGTCATCGTCATCATCATCTTTATCAGTCTTTCTGTCTTTTCAGTGATGATGTTGGGTCAAAAAGGAGGAGGAGGACAGATTAAAACACACACACAGGTTCACACTCAGACACACACAAACGTACATACATACACACACACACACACACACACACACACACACACACACACACACACACACACACACACACACACACACACACACACACACACACACAGGATTACACACACACACCCTACAACTGTTTGGAAACTGACTAACCTCCATGAAATTGAGCAGCTGGAGGGAAAAAAAACTCCTCCACCTTCTGAACCAGCGGCTTAGGAAAAGAGAGCAAATTAGGATAGAGGGATCAAAAGTGTGTGTGTGTGTGTGTGTGTGTGTGTGTGTGTGTGTGTGTGTGTGTGTGTGTGTGTGTGTGTGTTGGAGAAGGGAGTCAGGTGAGGCGCGTTGGTTGTTTGCTCGGCAGAAAATGTTTGAAAGCGCTCGGCTAAACGTGCTGACACCGAGAGAGAGGGAGAGAGAGATCTGGAGAGGGGGAGGGAGAAAGATGGATGGAGGACAGGGAGGAGAGAGGGATGAAGAGGAAGAAAGAGTGTTTCCAGCCTCCTCAGGGCGCTCTGCACAGATGTGAAGGAGGATGTAATCTCCTGCAGGAGGTTTCAATATGTTTCTTCTCCTCTCTTGCTGGTGTCACACTCCTCCTCTCCAGATCTCGGAGCGACTAACACTGATCAGAGGGGCGGCCTACAGTACCTCCCACCCAGAGGTGGAGGAAGCACTTAAGACTTTTCTGTTTGTCGCTGACCTTTTTTATTGAATCAAAAGAATTACGCATTTCTTACCCCGCACAGACAACGTGACTGTGACGTTTCCACGTGGCTATTTTCATAAACGGACATTTCAACCTCTCCGTTTTCAAAAATAACGTCGTGCACAGCTGTCAGTTTTCAGAAAAGTGTTCGTGTACACGTCCCTGTGTGTATATATGCCGTCAATGCAGCCAAGAGCACGCCAGACCTCTAGGTGGCGGTGTAACGAGAAGCTCAAGCCCACGTTAGCCAATCAGAATCGAGAAAATAGCAACGACAGCAACCAATCACTTCCTGTTTCTCTCTCTCGGCTGCCTAAACCTCCGTTTGTTTTAGATTTCAAAAATCGTTTGCGTGTAAACGAAGGGCACAAACGAAGGGAAATGTCTCCGTTTGTAAAAAATAACCACGTACGTGTAAACAGGGTCTGTAGCTAGCCTGAAACATCAGATTTAACCATGTTAAAGGATTGTTTTAGCACCCTTTGTCTACCAGAGAGGACAAGTTAGCCGTTAGCAAGCTAGAAACATGCAAACACAATGCTACATAGCCACTATAACACATATAACACTATAACACAAACTTACGGAAAGATAGTTAGCCTAAAACTGACATATGTGATGACAGATGTCAGTGCACACACCCAACATTCAGCATGAGTTACGTAAATCCCGCTTTGTACTCACCACTATCTTGGCGTCTCGCGCGGTGTTCTCCGGCACGGTGACCCAGTACTCGGGCTGCTCCCAGTGCGGCGGCTGGTTGTGGACGTTTGTGATGATGACGCTGAGCTCCACGGAGCTGCTGCGGTTCCCGCCGTCCGACGCCACGATCTGCTGGTTGATCCTGGACGTCTGCAGGGGGGAGGGGCGGGGGGGGAAGGGGAAACCACAACATTGATTTTCTTGAAAAGTAAACCATGCAAACCTATTCTGGTGCAACCTCTAAATACAATTGTGAACCTCAAAATGAGCAGAATATGAGCACTTTAAAAAAAAACTTCACTTCACCACTCGAGTTTAGGAGCACTTTAAAGCATCTAAACAAGGTTTTTTTGTGTTGGAGTTTGTAACATTCAAAAATCTGAATTTTGACTTTATGGTTTTCATTTTCACTGTAAATGCATATCAGTGCCAAAAATCTGATATTCGTTTCATTAACTACTTATAATCGGTATTGGTATCGCTCGATCCCTAATTGTAGGGTTAACTATTGGTGCTTTTACAAAATATTAACACAATGAGAATTTTTGATAAATAATCACCAATATTGTGGACACTGAGTGGGTAAAGGCAAATAATAAAACAGCTAGTAAGTCTGCTAAGTTCAGGAAATTACATCACGTCATCGTAACGCAGCCTTTAAAGCTATAGTGCGTAGTTTAACAACAGTGTCGGCGCGTCCACATGATACAAGCCTTCTGTGATCTCGCACCCCTACTCCACACAACACTGCAAAAAGAGATGTGTTAAAAATGACACAACATGTGTAGTCCCTGAACACACTCACCACATGTGTTAAAATTCTACACGTTGTGTCATTTTTAACACATCTCTTTTTGCAGTGTAGTGTTCTCAAAGACTTCGGTAAGGAGACAATACAATAAATTATATGTAAATACTTAAAATTTCCTGTCCCGCCAAAACGTGAAAGAAATGCAATTTAAAATTATGAATAGGATTTATCCCACTAATGATTTCTTAAAACAGAGATTTAAAATGGATGTAGGAAACTGTACACTGCAAAAAGAGATGTGTTAAAAATGACACAACGTGTAGAATTTTAACACATGTGGTGAGTGTGTTCAGGGACTACACATGTTGTGTCATTTTTAACACATCTCTGTTTGCAGTGTAGTAACCAAGGAGGACACGGAGGATTAAAAAAACATGACGGACTCTTCAGAAGAGGTCACAATCTTCTGAACATTGCCATGCTGAGAAACACAGAGCGAGTTGTGTGGAGCTGAGAGTCTTAATTAGCTTTGTAGCAACTCATTTGGCAACGGCTTGACTTTAACAGACATTAAAAAAAAGTTATGCACTAAAGCTTTGAAAAACCCATTTGTGTGATATCACGAGATCCAAATTTTAAGACGCTATCCAGCCTCATAAATCGATGTTGGTAGAATATCGGGATATTGATCGACCCTAGCACACATTTAAATTAAGGAAAACTTGTTCTCGGTGTGATCAAAGTCCGATTTGAATGCTCATGGGGTTGTTTGACGGCTCCAAGAGCCCACTGAACACTTGTGAAAAAAGTCCGTATTAAAGCAGGGACGGAAATTGGATTGTTCATAGAAAGGGAATAAAGAATTCGGGTGGCGGTAAAGCCGCCTTTGCTAAATTATTGACTCGAGTGTCGTTTAAAAGATCAGTGGCAGCGCGGAGGCAGAGGAGGAGAACAGAGAGGAGAGGAAGGCGTCAGAAGAAAAAGACGAATATCAGACGCTTGTTTCACAGATGACAGACTCCCTTCGTCGTGGATCCTCCGTTTGACTTTGTGAGATTGTACAAAAAGAAGAAGACAAACCATCATGGCAATCATTTAACATTTGAGACAGCGATCTGTTTGATGCAACTTTTCTTCTTCTCACAAAAACAGCGGGAAAACAAGAGAAACGCGGTTGGACTTTATGACCCTGACACCCAAAAAACCAAACAAGCAACATCACAGCATCACAGTACTGTTAAATGTCTTGCTTAATTAATTAAAGGCCTTTTTCATGTTTTGTAACGAGCCTAGAGTACATGGTAGAGCTGCACCATATGAGGAAATAATGCCATATGCGAAACATTGTTGAATATTGCGATAATGATAGTACTTGGAATAAATAATAGAGATGTTCCGATACCGATATCAGTATCGGTATCGGCTCCGATACTGCCTAAAACGCTGGTATCGTTATCGGGGAGTACTGGAGTTTATGCACCGATCCGATACCACGTAATAAAGCCCTAAAGAAAATCTACGTTAAAGTAGCTTATTTATGTTCTTTTTCCGTTTATAACTGACTGTCAAACTGGAGAATTAAAGAAAGTTTTGGGGCATTCATTGTTTGTGTTTGTTCATGTTTCACAAAGAGTTTAACCTGAGCCAGACCGACAACAAAGATAGTAATCATATCACATCCATACAGGGATAGTAGTATACAGTTGTTAAAACATAATAAAATATATGACACTCTGGTATCTATCTTTTCTTTAACAGATAATGGATCACTATAAAATAGAACTACATAAATGACTCCTGGTGTGGGACATTCACACACATCTAAAGTGCAACGTTAGAACCATTTCCTCCTTTTCACATCCGATATCCAACTACAGAAATGTCATTGTGGTTTTTGGTGTCGTCCCTCCACGCCCTACTCTTTCCTCGCAGGTGTTGCATATTGCAAACTTGTTATCTTCTGCACACGCGCTGAAGAATTTCCAAACAGCTGACATGTTGCAGGTTAATTCACCAGGTTCCCTACATGTGGGAGAAGAGCGCGGGTACGCATTGTGTGTATGGACATGCAGAGTGCTTTGCTGCGTGTGTGCGGACATCAGTTTGCTGCACAACGTACTTTCTGTGAATTGATTGAAGGGCACATTATCCAACTTATTGTATATATTGTGTGTATGAAGTGTGCACGTGTTTTTAAAACCAATTCAAATGTTCTGACAAATGTCCTCTGGATCTGACCTGGACAGTCCAAGAGATCCAACTAAAAGGTAAAAAGGGAAAAAAAATGAAGCAAAGCATTTAGAAAAAGCCTTGCTAACTACAGTTTATTGTTCTGACTCAGCTGAATGCGATGCATGAAAAGGATGCCGTGGAATGTCCTTGGCCTGATTTTCCAGCAACAAAAACACAACGACTGACAAAACTCAGAAAAACTCTCAGTGGAAAAGACAAATCTGAATAAAGAGGCTCAAGAACAGGAAGACCTGATCCGCTTCCTGTGCTGACAGCAAACTCAAAACCTTCTGATTTTCTCAGCCATTTGTTTCATTACAGTGTGTGTGTGTGTGTGTGTGTGTGTGTGTTTGTATGGTCACACTTGTATGTCTTATTTTGTTGATTTTTTTTGTGTATTCTATTCTTCTTTCTGTTCTGTATGCTTTATTTTAAATGTGTTTTAAGTGTAAAAATCTAAAGCTCATTTCAACCGTTAAAAAAAAAAAAAAAAATCGTGGCACACCTACTTTTGATTATCATAAAACTTTACGTTTTTTTATTTTTATTATTAAACTTTATTTCAAAAAATTCAAATTACTATAAAACTGAACAACAGGCAACTTTGGCATGGAGCCGAGAGCTACAACTGTGAATACAAGACACAACACACGCACACACGCAACACACACACACACAACACACACACAACACACGCACACACACAACACACACACACACACAACACACACACAACACACATGCGCACATTCCCTCAGAGGATGCATACCAAACATGTTAGCCGATATTAAACAGCTCTCTGCCTCCATGTATATTTATATACAGAGATTTTCTCCATCAGGGGAACTGTGGAGGCATGAATTTATTATATCACATGTGTGTTTGTGTTTCTGTGTACTTCTATATCGTTGTGAGGACTACATTTGGTGTTTTACACGCTCAGAATGTGGGCATTTTGGAGAGAGGACGTCTGAATCCTGTTTGGTGCGTCTCTGACCTGTGAGATGGGGTGGTTGACGTAAATCCAGCCCGTGCTGGGGTTGACGTGCAGGTAAGCTGGCTTCTGATTGGACAGCGAGTAGGTGATGGCCGCGTTGCTCCCCTGGTCGTCGTCGTGCGCCGCCGCTCTCAGGAAACTAGTTCCCACGGGAGTGTCCTCCCGCAGGAAGTCTGAGAGGAGGAGACAACAAAAGGCAACAATTCAACCAGGTGTGGCAGGACATAGATGAAGCCTTGTAAACTTAATGGCTAAGAAATAAGGACTAGGTATGGTGACTGAGAGCTGGAAACCAAGTGTGTGTGTGTGTGTGTGTGTGTGTGTGTGTGTGTGTGTGTGTGTGTGTGTGTGTGTGTGTGGTTAGGGTGAGGTTAGGGTAATTGGCTAGGGAATGCATTATGTCAATGACAGGTCCCCACAAAGATAGTGCCACATACCATCCAAAAACTGGAAGTCCAGTATACTTATGGGGTCCCGACAGCTTTTTGGGGCCAAAATGCTGGACCCCACAATGTTTAAAGGGCTGTTTGAGGGTTAAGACTTGGTTTTAGGATTAGGGTTAGAATTAGGTTATGGTTAAGGTTAGAGTAAGGGTTAAGGTTAGGCATTTAGTTGCGATGGTCAAGGTTAGGGTAAGGGTTAAGGTTAGGCATTTAGTTGTGATGGTTAAGTTTAGAGTAAGGGGCTAGGGAATGCATTATGTCTATGACGGGTCCCCACAAAGATAGTGCCACAAACCTGTGTGTGTGTGTGTGTGTGTGTGTGTGTGGTTGGGTTTGTGTGTCAAAAATGTGAAAGATATATGTGGATGAGTATCTATACGAGTATGCATGAGTGTGGTTTAAGATCCTGTGGAGTAGAGGAATACTTTAGGAGTTGTACTCTGATTGGAGTATGAAGTTACACAGTATGCTGGTATATGTATTACTTCTTGATGGAAATAATAAAAATAATTAGAAAAAAATAAAAGAGAGGAGGAGAGATTTACATGGACCTGGTACGACTTGCATCAGATCCAGGACTGCTGTCTGAGCTCAAACACTGAACTGCATTAGATGGGAGTGAACCCAGCGAAACCTCATGTTCTGTGATGGTAAGCAGATATAATAAGTGTCATGTCAGCAGCGCGTCACCTCAGTTTGTCAGTTCTTGGTCTCGTTCTGCCAACGTCAACAGATGCATTTTTTATAAACGTACGAACATAATCCTGCTGACGGTGACGAGGACGGTCAACGGAAAACAACGAGCAGAGAGGAAGAGCTCTCTCCGCAATGCTGCTTTTCGAGCATTATGTCAGTACTAATGTCCTTTTGACATATGTGGGTCTCTGACAACATTTCACCTCAACGCTCCCGTCAGACGCTGCCGAGTCAGCGTCACAGAGAAACGACCAACGCAGCGGAGAAGAGCTGTTTCATGTTAAACTAAAAGGATCTTACTCTTTAACTAAAAGCTCTATCTCTGTAGGGATCCGTTCCATAATGTTGTCACACACTTAGAATAATAATCTGAGCCTATTAGTGGCAAAAAAAAAACAGCAATTGCACAGTAACGTTACACTCTAGCTTGTTTCGTCTCGCTTGATACTGGACCAGTTTCAAAAATTGGTGGTCACTTGAACACACAAACATGGGGAAATAGGTTTAAAAATACCAGGAATGCACCGAATCCAGGATTGGGCTTCAGAATCGGCCGAATATTGGGTGTTTTGACGGCGTTCGGTTTCTGCCGAACCTTAGAATTTTTTTCCACCGAACCGAACCCTACGCTTGTGCTACGCTGGTCATCGTAATGACGGCGCCGTTGATTATGGGAAAGTGTTTGTGTAGGTGGAGCGTTCAATGCAGCAGGCTGTGAGGAAGTGGACATGGAACTGGTGAGCAGAACAAGTTGTTGTTTGGCAGTAGTTTCAGTCAAAAGAAGGCCATTCAAGTCCAGCTACATGTTCAATCTGTTCAATGCTGATTGGTCTGGTGGTGGCGAGGACCCTAAACTATACACAACATGGCCGCTGTTACAACATCTGGTCTGAAACATCTGAAAGAATACGAGTTGTGCACGAAGGAATCTCCAGACAGCAGCCAGAATGCAGCAACTTCAGGTACGGCTTCAGTCACAGCTAAAACTTTAACTTAAAACTTAACTACTTTATGGGATTATAAATCTGAAAGGCTAATATTTTGGATATTGATTGGATCTTTTTTTTTTTTTTTATATTTTATTTTCAAATTTTCAAGTTTTATGTAGATTGGATCTTGAATAGGGTAAACATAGGGTAAACATAGGCCTATGATAATTGTCAAAACAGTTTTTCCCACCTTCTTCCTGATATAAAGTTGCCTATACTTATTTTTTTTACAGTTAAAATAAAATAAAATGAAAAATACACTGCTGTGGACCTTGTTTACGTCATTAATGTGTTTACTGTGTTAATGGACTGAGGATGGGAGGAGGATTCGGTTTCGGCAGAATCTTAACCAGTGGATTGGGTATTCGGCCTAATCCCAAAAATCTGGATTTGGTGCATCCTTAAAAAAATACCAAAGTTATCCTTTAAGTCAAGTAAAAATAAAAACCAGTTTTATTTATTAGAACCCTCACTGATGCAGGGCTTTTCAACCCCGAGAAGCAGAGCAAAGAAGAGAGCAAGCGTAGCAGATAAACATACAGTCGTGATATAAAATCCATTTACTCTGCCGGATGGGTGTGAGACTTCTCCTCAGAATGACACTTAAACGGCTGTGATCTGAATCCAGGGAGCATATCTTAATTCATAATTGAGAAAAGCTAATTGCAAACCCTGAGTACCGTCCTGCAAGCTCAGATTAAGTTACGAGTCGGAAAAACGGGGAAAGTTTAGACAAAGCACCAACCTTGATCACGGTAAAAATCATCTTTTTAATCAAGGTGATATATGAGTGCATGGAGGATTACATGCCTTCAGGGCAACACAGTGACACCACACACTGCGCTACGACCTTGTGCTGTTACCTTTATGCCGTATCCCCACACGGCATCTTGACGTGAATTATTCTCCCGCCATCAAAGCCCCAAAAAAAGCAGATATTTGATCCCATTTGCTCAAAACATCTCCGTATCTCTCAGCTACTCTCCTTTAGTTCTTCCGTTTCTGTGGAGCGTCTGGTTCTGCTGCCGTAGGCTAAGATGTAGGCTCTGCGTAGAGGGGGTCGGATGGGTCAAAACACACCAGGACATCAGGGTCCATGTCCCCTGTGTCACTTAAACCAGTGGTTCCCAACCTGGGGTCCGGGCACCCCCAGGGGGGGCGGCAAAGATCACAGGGGGGGTGCGAGTCTTTATCTGGTTTGAGGTTGAGGTAAAAAAAATTGTTATGCACATGTTAAACAAATGATAATACACTAGAATATCTAATGTATACAAAAGTCTGTATGAAAACTATATATTTTGTTGTATCTTCATTTTTCCTGCCGCCACGGCATCACTATTTTATGAATGAAACATGGAGGAGAAACGTAACAGTGCTGATAACTGCTCTGTATCAAAAAAGAAAGTAAGGCTCTATCTCGAGAGTTACCTCAACTTTGGTTTCGGGGGCTCAGCTTTTCTTAGACATGAGTAGGGGGGGCGCCAAGGAAAAAAGGTTGGGAACCACTGACTTAAACATGTCCCCTAGGGCTGGGCGATATGGAGAAAATCAAATATCACGATATTTTTGACCAAATACCTCGATATCGATACCGCAACGATATTGTAGGGTTGACTATTGGTGCTTTCACTGTAAGATTTTTGATAAATAATTTATCAGTAATGTGGATGTAATGACTAAGTGGGTAAAGGTAAATAATAGAACAGCTAGAAATGTCTGGTAAGTTCAGGAAATGACTTCACTCTACTGTCATGCAGCCTTTAAAACCAGGAAAAGACACCACTTATGCCATATCAGGATATTACGATATTCAAAAAAAGGAGATATCTAGTCTCATATCACAATATATCGATATAATATTGATATATTGCCCAGCTCTAATGTCCCCTAACCCAAACTAAGTGGTTTTACCCTGCACGTTGAAATATGACTACCAAGGGGGTACCCGGAGCATTAGAAAATTACACCAAGGGTTCCTGATATGAGGATCTGGGAGAGTTGAGTGCAAAAATATTGTCAATACATTTTAATTTATATGGAGGATATGTAGCGTGGGAAAGACAACGTACGCACATCTCTCTAATGAATGCATGTCCCAGAAACATTTCAATCTGCCTGTTAAATAGTCAATGAGCCACTCGGTGCGCTTGCCTAATCTGACGAGGAGATCTTCTGACAAGACGCTTATCAAAACACATATTTGCACACGTAGTAAACAAACACGGAGCCGTGGGAGCCGGCGGCGAAGGTTTCATCAGTCTTAAGAGCTTTCCAGGATTACAAAAGGATGAACATTGATAGACGACAACAAGAAGACGCTTTACACATGTCACCTGTTTGCTCACACACACACACACACACACACACACACACACACACACACACACACACACACACACACACACACACGCACACAGACACACACGCACACACACACACACACACACACACACACACACACACACACACACACACGCACACAGACACACACACACACACACACACACAGACACACACACACACACACACACACACACACACACACACACACACACACACACACACACACACTATATTTGTGGGGACATTGACATAATGCATTCCCTAGCCCCTTACCCTTACCTTAAAGGTATTGTGGAGGATTTTCTCCAAATTTTAAAAAAGATCCTCCCTCTGTACTTTTTGAAAAAATGCACATGCGCAACACTCTGCCTGCTCCCGAGAGGGAACGCCTATTAAACGTGTGCACGAGAGTGCACTGTTTACAAGTTGCTGTCGGCATGGCTCATACAAGCCTACTCTCCAAAAGAAGATTTGCACTTTTTGACAAATTGAGATGTTTACCGTGTGTGCGTGACTTGTGCCAGGGCTAGCATCGCTAATCATAGCTTACATCAACTTTTACTAGCAGTGATTTTAAATGGATTTCTCCAAATAGCCAAACTTTACCTGTGGAGTAGAAACTTCACGACTGAGGCATCAGTGGGAAGCCCAACCTGTGCTTTTAGCGCACGCCAGCGTGTGAAATATTCTCCCAAAAGCTTCAATGCTTCAATGAATGGCTGAAACCGTAGCTCAAGCTCACCACACATATACACCTGAAAGCTCGGGACGTGCACGTACGACGGCCTTACGTAAACATAGCACCAGAATGATTGACAACCAGGAGGACCAATAGTCTTGATGATCCACCCGGAAAAAGAAAATCCTCCACTATACCTTTAACCTTCACAAATAAATGCCTAACCTTAACCCTTACCCTAACCTTAACCATCACAACTAAATGCCTAACCTTAACCCTAACAATAACCTTAACCATCACAACTAAATGCCAGACCTTAACCTTTACCCTAACCTTAACCATCACAACTAAATGCCTAACCTTAACCCTTACCCTCAACCCTAATTATAACCCTAATCCTAAAACTTAACCCTCAAACAGCCCTTTAAACTTGTGGGGTCCAGCATTTTGGCCCCACAAAGCTGACCGGACCCCACAAGGATAGTGTATTCCCGGTTTTTGGACCCCACGAATGTAGTTAAACGAGAACACACACACACACACACACACACACACAGTCCTGCTGTAGGAGGACAGAGAGAGTGTACAGACAGTTAGCATGGATGAATAAATCTCGTAACCCCGAGTGTGTCACTGCCTCGTTTCACGCTTCCAGACACACAAGATGGAAAACAAACTAACTGATGAGGCTGAGCTGAGCATTAAAGGCGTGTGTCGACCATTTCTGAACCGCAGTACGAAAACACCACAGGTTGCAGCGATGCAATGACAGTATTAGTAGCGTTCGAAAAAGTAGGCCCAAAACAAACAAATAAACGAGAATTAAAGCCTCGCTGTTGTTTTGCCTTTCGCCAACCAGTCAAGTTGCAGTTTACATCCACGTCTGTCCGGAGTCACGTGATACACGCGATGTTACGTCATAATTCACCTGTGGGTTTTCATTGGCTGCCCGTCACGGAGCTCACAAAGCGGAAGTGAAGGAGAGGAAGCGTTGGCTTTGGCGTTCCAAGTTTACGTTATTGTTATGTCCACGATTTTAAACCTACTGTACGTAATGTACAAATGAACAGTCAATCGGGTGGCGGCGCCGTTGGACAATGCCGCGCCGATTGGCGAGTGAAAGCGGGCTGGCCGAAACTCAGGACGCCAAAGCAGAGGACATAGCAAGCCAAGGAGCCATGTAGGCCTTTCGACTTTACCTTTTCAGTCGGGCGGCTAAACATTTAACTCCTAATATCAAATGCGCAAGTAAAACCGAGCTCCGTTATGATCCTAGACGTAACGAAGGTAATCGAGATTTCCCAAGCTTGGTTATCCTGTAGTCTCGCATTGCCAGACCTTCCCCCACAGCGTTCCGGGATGGGAGAAAAAAACGTGCTCTGGTTTATTGGCATTTCTTTACACCAATCACAAATCGTCTAGGGCGGTGCTAAGCGCCGGATAGAGCAACGGTGCCTCTGCTAAATAGCCTCTGGAAGGAACTTGTTTTGGTGGAATATGTGTACGTTCAAAAGTAGTTTTAGTCGTGCAACAGAAAAGTCAGATCGGACAGCTGTCTGGATTTACCCTGCAGAGATCTGAGGAGCAGTTAACCATAGTCCTCACAAATCCACCAGAGGTTAGAACACCAACACAAAGAAAGCCCAAGGCAACGGATATCCGGCCCACATAAGTGAAATCTTGTGGAATTTCTGTCGGCTATGGAGCAATCCTAGCCTCGTGAGACCGTCCTGATCTTACGAGCTCCAGTTTTCCACTCGCCGATCAGTCTGGCATCTTGAGATAGAGAAAATTTGGAGCCGTTCGACAAACGACCGACCAATCAGCGTTTGGTTTTGAGGCGGGTTTAGGTGTGATGCAACGAGAAGCGTCTGTTCAGTCTAAACAACATGACAGCTTCCACGGATGAGATGAACGTAGCTATCGCGCACGTTTTATCCGAATAAGAAAGTATTCCTTCATTGAAAGAAGAGCAAAAAACGGCACTGGAGGCTTTTCTCGGAGGAAAAGATGTTTCTGCTCTTCTCCCGACTGGTTTCGGCAAGAGTTTGATCTGATTGGTTGATTTGGCCCGTCTATCACCAACTATAGGTGGTGATAGACAGATGGTTTATCAAATCAGCTAACCAGGATTTTTGCCCGGACGGAAAGTTCCCGGACGGATATGCTGAGCAAATGCGAAGCGATCCCTCTGGTGGAGTCAGGTTATAGTAACCCGAGAAGTGAAAAGTCAAGGATATAGACTAGTTATGCCGTGACAGTAGTGAAGACTTTGAAGCAATTTAATAAAAGTTACTAAGTGTATTTTTTACGCCCTTGCAGGGCTGTGCAATTAATTGAAATGTAATCGTGATTATGATCTTGGCTCCCAATGATCACAAAAACTGAATAATTGAGAAAACAATTATTTAGCTTTGCAAGTAAACTCTTATTTTCTCTTGTGTTCTGAATGAAATAATAAAGTTTAAATACGACAAGTATTAAGGCAATTTTCACAGTTGTATGTTTTTTTTTATTGTTGATTTATTTAACTTTTGCCACTGTTTTTAAGTTCAATATTTGCAACATCTTTCCAGAAGTCAACGAGTAATCGTGTTAAATTATCGTGATTTCAATATTGACCGAAATAATTGCGATTATGTTTTTTTACATAATTGAGCAGCCCTACGCCCATGTACGAGACACTCCCACTGGTATTTGCTGTAATCTTAGCAGTAATACACAGACACTCCCACTGGTATTTTCCGTAATCTTAGCAGTAATACACAGACACTCCCACTGGTACTTGCCGTAATCTTAGCAGTAATACACAGACACTCCCACTGGTACTTGCCGTAATCTTAGCAGTAATACACAGACACTCACACTGGTATTTGCCGTAATCTTAGCAGTAATAAACAGACACTCACACTGGTATTTGCCATAATATTAGCAGTAATACACAGGCACTCACACTGGTATTTTCCGTAATCTCAGCAGTAATACACAGACACTCCCTGGTACTGGTAATCTTAGCAGTAATCTTAGCACAGACACAGACCACTGGTACTGGTACTTGCCGTAATCTTAGCAGTAATACACAGACACTCCCACTGGTACTTGCCGTAATCTTAGCAGTAATACACAGACACTCACACTGGTATTTGCCGTAATATTAGCAGTAATACACAGACACTCACACTGGTATTTTCCGTAATCTCAGCAGTAATACACAGACACTCACACTGGTATATGCCGTAATATTAGCAGTAATACACAGGCACTCACACTGGTATTTTCCGTAATCTCA
The DNA here is from genome assembly GCF_004354835.1 of Perca flavescens. NCBI lineage: Eukaryota > Metazoa > Chordata > Actinopteri > Perciformes > Percidae > Perca > Perca flavescens. The sequence continues at coordinate 5,820,053 of NC_041336.1, read as the reverse complement.
GCAGTAATACACAGACACTCCCACTGGTACTTGCCGTAATCTTAGCAGTAATACACAGACACTCCCACTGGTACTTGCCGTAATCTTAGCAGTAATACACAGACACTCCCACTGGTATTTTCCGTAATCTCAGCAGTAATACACAGACACTCCCACTGGTACTTGCCGTAATCTTAGCAGTAATACACAGACACTCCCACTGGTATTTGCCGTAATATTAGCAGTAATACACAGACACTCCCACTGGTACTTGCCGTAATCTTAGCAGTAATACACAGACACTCCCACTGGTACTTGCCGTAATCTTAGCAGTAATACACAGACACTCCCACTGGTACTTGCCGTAATCTTAGCAGTAATACACAGACACTCACACTGGTATTTGCCGTAATATTAGCAGTAATACACAGACACTCACACTGGTAGCGGCTGTTTTCAAACTTGGGGTCGTTGTCGTTCTGGTCGGCGATGAGGACGGTGATCTGACAGATCCCTATGAGCGGCTCCTCGGCCTGATCCGTGGCCGTCACCGACAGCGTGTACTCCCTTTGACGCTCCCGGTCGAAACTCACCGTCGAGGCAATCACACCTGACCAAACAAAAAGGAACGGGACTGTGTGTTATTTTTTTCCGTAAAATGTAGGGGTGGGAATCACCAGAGGCCTCACGATACGATAGCATCACGATACTTATGTCATGATACGATATTATTGCGATTTCAAACACATTGCAATATTCTGCTATTTATCGCAATTTATTACCTTTTTTCCAACTTCAAATTTTTCCCAATTTCAAAATACGTCCCCAAAAGGAAATTCTGTCAACATCTGTTTTATCTAAAAAGATACATTTCTCTGTTTGTTCATCTCACTTCAATTTTATTAGTGCAAAAATCAGATTGTCAAGCAGACAGACTGACCAACACATGTATAATATTAGATCAATACTTGGCGTCTGTGCATCGATACAGTATTGCCTAGGGCTGTGCTCGATTGTAGAAATTCTTAGTCGACTAACACTCCTTCAATTGTATCGACTAATCGATTAGTTGATTTAATCAACAGATCTGTAAATCTGAGTTTCTCCGCAAAGAGTCATGCTAAAAGCACCACTTTAATTCTTGTGTTTACCAGAGATGTGCTCGTAAGTTTCTTGGAAATAAGTCATTCAGCATGAAAAAAAAGCATCAAACATGACTAACTGACTAAATAAAGCTAAGTTGACTAAGACCAAAACGACCGATTAGTCGACTAATCGACTAAGAGAGAGCAGCCCTAGTATTGCCACGGAAAAGATCGCGATACTATGCTGTATCGATATTTCCCCCCACCCCTAGTAAAATGGCAAACAGCCGAGTCCTAACGTGGAACTCACCGGTGTCAGGATCGATGTCGAACCCGGACGACACTCCGTCTCGGTGCATGATGCCGTATTTGACCTCTCCGTTGACGCCCATGTCGGCGTCGTGGGCCTGGACGCGCAGGACAAACGTCCCCGGCGGCTGATTCTCCAGGACCACCGCGTTCAGACTGTAGTTGTGACACTGAGAGCACAAACAGCACAACCAGAAGCTCAGTGTTTAATCTACTCCCTCAGGTAACACCCTATTTTAACCATCGGTGTGAAGCGCCTGGCGCAGGTGCGTTTAGGGCGTGTCCAAATCTACTTTTGCTAGTTTGATGGCGGGAAAAATGGTCAACATGATTGGTTCAAAAGGGTTGTACTTAGTGTTATCATTAATCAGAGGTGTGTTTTTGGCGTAAAATACAATAAACCAATCAGAGATCATCTCCCATTCCCTTTAAAAGCCAGGCGCGTTTGGACCTTGGAGCATTGCTGTTATGATGGAGCAATTGCACCGTAATATTTTTTTTTGTAATCTTTTTCAATGTGTGTGTGCTGCTGTGCGTCCCTGTGTGTGTAACAAGCATAGTGTGCGCGCGCTGTGTACGAGCCTAGATGCAGATGGGCGCAGGTGCATTTGCTATTTAAACGAAGCGGGCACTGGACGGGAAACTGACAACTAGTTCGGTCTTAAACTAGCAAAGACTTTTGCGCTGCGCCGGATGCAAGATCGGGCCCTCAGTGTTCGATCACAGACTTTAACAATAATGGACAAAGCTTCCAGGTCTGAACAGTGAAGCCAATGCTGAAGCTCCTTAAAGGGTTACTTCTGTTTTTTTCAACCTGGACTCTATTTTCCTATGTTTGTGTGTCTAAGTGACTGACGGGAACTACTATCTTTGACATCGGTCCAGTATTTACACAGTCCAGTGTCTGACAACATTATGGAAAGGATCCCTTCAGAGATAAGACCTTTTAAAACCTCTTTGAGACCGTTCTGTTTGACCAGAATAAAGAAAATGCTTTTAGCGTGTATAGAGCCAACATATTTCCACACATAAATCAGTATACTATGTGTTTACAAGAGTTGTGATGGTTGGGAAAGTGGAAAGACAACGCAAAACGGCTTTTCACAGTTTTATTTTCCATCCCGGAACTCCTGTGTGGACTAGCCAGACCCTGGTCTGGCAATGCAATAATGCATACGGAAAAGGCTGATGAGAGACCCCCCGACCCCCCCAATCAGAGCACAGAGCCGAGTGCTTCTCTCACCTCCTGGAAGAGCGGCTTGTTGTTGTTGACGTCGTTGATCCCTACGATGACCTGGGCAGAGCTGCTGAGCGGGTACGGCCCACCGGACGCGTTGTCGTCGGTGGCGGTGATGTTGAGAACGTACTGCGGCCCCCGGAGCCTCGGAGGGGGGCTCCTCCGCAGCTTGATGATGCCTGCGCACGCACACACACACACACACACACACACACACACACACACACACAAAAAGTGTAAGCTAGTTCTGCTGTCAGCATGTTCAGCACATAAGTAAATATAACAGCATTTAACAGAAGTCTGGTTAAGGTTGTTGGTAAACAACTTTCCACTTTCTCTGAAATACAAACATTTCTTTAAAGGTTTAAAAATTGCTTTTATGTTCACAGGCAGTAAAGAGTTGAGTTTCCTGCAGCCAGAGGACAGTTATCACAGTAAACAGACTCCTCTTCACAATACGTTTCAGTTAATAGAAAATAAATTTAAAAAAGAGGGGAAAAAAAACACCTCAGAGCTGCCGAGGCCCTTAAAGTCATCAGAAAAACAAACCACACGGTGTTTGTGAAATGTTTTTTTTGCAGACTGGTTTTCAGTGCTCTGCTGTGCCCTGCTACACCCTACAGTGCCCTGCTACACCCTACAGTGCCCTGCTACACCCTACAGTGCCCTGCTGCGCCCTGAAGTGCCCTGCTACACCATGAACTACTACAATTACTATTTCTAGTCATAGTTCCTTTACCTTTATTATGGCTATTATTGCCACTGTTCATCTCACCCCCAACTGGCACCGTCAGACACCGCCTACTAAGAGCCTGGGTGTGTCCCAGGTTTTTTCCTCGCCACTGTCACACTAAATGCTTGCTGTTGGGACAATTGTTGGGTCTTTGTAAATTACATAGTGTGGTCTATACCTACTCTCAGTGTTGGGTAAGTTACTTCCAAAATGTAATACATTATAGATTACTAGTTACTGTCATTTGAGAGTAATTAGTTATATTACAATATTACTGTCTCTGAATTGTAATGCGTTACACTACATTTGCATTACTTTTGAGTTACTTTCACCAAAATAACAGCGGAAGTTTGACTTGGCAGCTAGCTTGTGAATTTCACCACTGGATCAATAAAGTCTCATCTTTATCCACTTTAATACATCACAGATTATTCATATTTTGTATAATTATTATGAATATGCAAAGTAACTAAAGCTACAAAAAAATAGATAAGTAAAACGTACAATAGGCAAGTAGGAGAAAATGAAAATACTCAATTAAAAGTACCTTACAGTTGTATTGAAGTAGACTACGGCATTGTTGTAAAATGTTTGTTTAAAGCACTTGAATAAGAAATTCATGTTTAGTTTAAAACAGTCTAAAGGAAATTGTCAATTATAGTGTGATTAAAACTCACTATTTACATTATTTACAGTACTTGATTTACAGCTGATATGTGAAAAGGTACACAACCTTATTTGTTTAACAGTAATTTAGTTTTACTGCAAACCGTCACAGGAAGTGCTTTTATTTTGAAGTAGGCTACACGGAAGTTGTCGGTTGTGTACCTTGTGTACTCTTGCTAGCTTACTGAGATGCAACTGTTATGCATGTTGTTGATGCAACAAATACTGTCTATGGATGCAACATGTCCGTCAAGCTAAGTTGCTCACTTTCTTGTTTGTAAAACTGCAATTGCAGTTCATGACAGAAACATATTGAACAGTAAATGGTCACAGTAAAAGACGAGCGTTTTTGGTTGTCAAGCCATTCCACTACAGGCATAGTTACTCTCCACGGCTGATAAACTGCAATTATTTACGTGTAAGCAAGCCTAGACATTAATTCCCGACATGTTTAAATCTGTCAGTGGCTCGGACACACAGCTGTCCACGCCACGTATCGTCACCTGTTGGGACACAGATGTTATGAAATAATACGCACGGCTTTTTTTCCGGTGAACAAATGCTTCGCGGTGTTGGGAAATTCTTAAAAAATGTTGCGTTAAAATGTGTTGTAACTCGCGTTACTGAGATTGTAACGGGTAATAATATTACCGAAATTTAATTAGTAATGCGTTATATTACTGCGTTACAGCAAAAAGGAACACATTACTGTAATTGCGTTACTTTTGTAACGCGTTACTCCCAACACTGCCTACTCTATCGCAGTGACGTGCGGTGATGTCAGTAAGAGGCTAAGCACTGAGTTATGACAGCCAGATTACCTAATTTATTTATTTAGGCTAATACGTCAACACTGTAAACAGTTTTTCCGCTTGTTGTCCACAATGAATGGACAGTAAAAGCACTGCTTATTCTACCTTTTCTTTTTTTTGTATTTGATTATGCGTAACTGCTACATTTCTCAGCGTAATGTCTGAACAATTGGAATAACACACATATTGCATATATAATTAACAAGAATGAACAGTAAAAATACAAATACAAGTTTATTGAATACAATTATTTAATAAACATTTTTATGTTAGAATTTTGGCAGGGTAGGCAGTGCATAGCTCGCCTACCCAGACTGCACGTCGCTGCTCTATCGGTAAAGTGACTTGAGATTGGTGCCTGGCTAGCTCACCTGGTAGAGCAAGTGTCCACATATAGAGGTTTACTCCTTTACGCGGTGGCTGAGGGTTTGACTCCGACCTGCGGCCCTTTGCTGCATGTCATTCCCCCTCTCCCCTTTCAAGTCTAAGCTGTCCTATACAAATAAAGGCCTAAAAGTGTTCATAGATTTCATAATATAAATAAAACGGAATTGAATTGAATAGTTTGGATGTAGCCCACGACGTATACATTTGGACTGACATTTGGGTGGTGATGGCGCAGTGGATACGACCCATGCCTTTGGTGTGGGAGACCTGCGTTTGATTCCCACTGCGATACATCAATCAATGTGTCCCTGAGCAAGACACTTATTTCCTAGTTGCTCCAGAGGCGTGTGACCTCTGATATATATATAGCAACTGTAACGTGCTTTTGATATAAGCATCAGCTAAATGACATGTAATGTAATATTGATATTGATATTGATGAGATGATGATTTCCGACCCTGTCTTCAGCAGTTTAGTTAAAACCCTTTAGATTTCAATTTGTCTCATGCCTCTCTAATTTAAACATGTTGTTTTTAATCTCAAAGCTTGATATCCAATCCGCCCATGTCACATGAAGTGTAAATTAGGGAGCTGGACTTATATAAAACATCTGAAATTGGGCCTGGACCATCCAACATGAAGACTAAAAGGGCTTCAACAGACGTTTCCTTTCATTATTGATCAAACTATTGGTTATTTTCTTGAATGTTCTTACAATGTCAGTTCTGATTGTCCATCTTCAAATGTCTTGTTTTGTCAGGTCAATAGTCATACCTCGAGATATTAACTTTATTGTCGTAAAATGACCAAAAAACCAGATTATCTTCACATCTGAGATGCTGGAACCAGTCCATTTTCAGCCAAATTTTCTTAAAAATGTACTCAAACAATTAGTCTGTTTCCCATCGATTGATAAGTGATTAGTTGTGTCAGCTGTACATGTGGCGTTGGGTGGTTTCTGGAGAAGTTTCAGATACAAACACATGTTGAGTTCAAAGATTAAAGACAGTTTCGGCTGTGTGCACCGACACCATTCAGCAGTGACTGTCGGCACAAATATCAGCGTGCAAAAAAACCATCACATTATTCTATCTGAGGCCTCAAAACAAATGTCAGACTTTTCAGCGCTAACAATCACTTCTACATTAACATAACAGAGCAGCGGAGCAAACAAACAGACAAATAAGCAGCTTTGGTAGCAACATGAATCGAGACACGGAGCGAACACATCTACATGAAAATACTTCACAACGCTTTGAAGTGACAAAGCAGAACAGCCGAGAGAGCCATAGGCCATCTGCGGCGTCTGTGTGTGTGTGTGTGTGTGTGTGTGTGGGCTTGTTTTACTATATTCATGGGGTCCAAAAAACGGGGAATACAGTATACTTGTGGGGTCTGCACAGCCTTGTGGGTCCAAAATGCTGGACCCCACAAGGTTAAAGGGCTGTTTGAGGGTTAAGACTTGGTTTTAGGATTAGGGATAGAATTAAGTTATGGTTAGGGTGAGGGTAAGGGTTAAGGTTAGGCATTTAGTTGTGATGGTTAAGGGTTAGGGGTTAGGGGATGCATTATTTCAATGACGGTCCCCACAAAGATAGTGAAACAAACATGTGTGTGTGTGTGTGTGTGTGTGTGTGTGTGTGTGTGTGTGTGTGTGTAAGAGAGTCTTAATATATCATTTATGTGCAAATGTTCATGCTTATATCTGTTTGTGCATGGACGCATGTATGTGTGTGCTGCAGAGCAGTGGAGCATTGCATGCTGGGTGATAAGGTGGCACAGAGGCTTAGAGACACACGCACACACACACACACACACAAACACACACACACACACTAAGAGATAAACATGAAAAACATGACGGCGCATCACGCTGCTGCACATGAAGTTTATCTTCAAAAAGTCTCTCTGACACACACACACACACACACACACACACACACTTTATGTGAATACTGATTTATTCATGCATGCATGCATGTGTAAGTCGACAGCTGGAAGACACCGCTCACTGCAGTAAATATCTGCGTCCGGTGGGATCGCTGCCTTAGTGTTTGTATCAAATAAAAAAAAAACAGGTTTGTATGATATCCTACGAAATTACGGTGAATGCCGGCCGGTCACATGACAGTTAAGGTCTTTAGAGTTAAATTTAGCCGAGAAAAGGGGACTGTGAGCCGGATACAGAGCTCCGTCAGACTCCGTGACAAAAGGTGTGTGTCATGCAGCAAAGACAGTTAAGTTTGGACACTAACATGACTAGTTAAGATGAGGAAAAAGATTGTGGTTTGGATTAAAAGTAGTACTCCCGGGACACGCACGTGGGAGTCACGCTACGTGAAAGCATTTATTTCTCAAGGTTTAGCCAAGAAAAGGTGCACTTTTTGCGTGATTAACAAACACCAAAGGCACCTGACCAATCAATGACGCGATGGGAGTGAAAATGTTTTGGTTTCCTGGGTGAAAGTCTTGTGTTTTCTCCTTAAAGGTGCCCTGCCACACAAAACCGTTTTTACTTGTATTTTGTTTTTTAAATATGTCAGGTCCATATGTGTTTGTGTGTTATGTGGTGAATGTGAAAATGAACTCCTACCTCCTCTGTCAGCCACTGAACAGAAATAAGCAGAGAAATCAGACCAATCACAAAAGCTGGTCAGTCTGACATCATGCTGCCTGAGCTCATCACTATTCATGAGCTCGCCCAGTTGCGCTGGGTAAAGGATTCTGACAGACAGGGTCTCATTGGCTAGCTGTTAGCCAATCAGAATCAAACAGCTTAGCTTGTTGAATATTAATGAGAACTGGCACAAATCGAGCCGAGTCTTCCTGCAGGCTTTCTATACCACGCTGGAATGGCTTGAAACAAGGTAACCAAGGCATTTTATACACAAAAAAATGTTACAGAGTCCATGGTAGAACTTTAGACATCAAATCAAAGTAATGAAATACGTGTGGCAGGGCACCTTTAACTTCTTCCGGGACATGAACTCCGCTCCCAATCTTTAAAGCCCTGTGTTTTAGGAGCCAAACATCTCCACCCGACCTCCTCCCTACGAGGATCCTCGCGCTCTTATACAGCAGCAGACAACGTGCTGCTGACAGTAAGAAATACGTGGAATACTCACCAATCAAAGTGCTTTACTTTCTGTAGCTATATGCACGAATGGTTCATGAGAACAGCCTGAATATCACCGTGTTTTCTCACCCTTCTGGTTGTCCAGCAGGAAGTTGCTGTCCTCGTTGCCGCCGGTGATGGCGTAAGAGACGGCGTCTCCGTCCGGGTCATTGGCGTGAACGATGGCGACTAGCGTGTCTGGACCGGCATCCTCACTGAGGAACGTCTTATAACTGACAGAGAGAGAGGGAGGGAGATAAAGAGAGAGTGAGAGAGACATCTAGTACAAACACAAAATGCAAGTATTATGAAAAGTCTATACAACAGTTGCCCTTTAAGCTAAATAAAGCCTTTAAAAAAGACATTGTCACAAAGCTGAATACAGGGCAGAAAAAGGGCGGATAAAAAGAAAGGAAATAAAGTTTGACACAAGTTCAGAAACACTAGGTGAAGACGAAGTAAGAAGGTGTTAAGGAGAGAGACAGAGAAGTGAGAGAGGAGAGGTGAAGAGGGAGTGTAGACAGATGGAGGAGGAACGGTGGGATTCAATAACAACTTCATTAGCAGTCTGACTCTGTGGGCGAGAGACCCCGACAGAGACAGGACCGAGACAGAGAGAGAGAGAGAGACAGAGAGAGAGACAGAGAGAGAGAGAGAGAGAGAGAGAGAGAGAGAGAGAGAGACAGAGACAGACAGAGAGAGAGAGAGAGAGAGAAAGACCCCGACAGAGACAGGACCAAGACAGAGAGAGAGAGAGAGAGAGAGAGAGAGAGAGAGAGAGAGAGAGAGAGAGAGAGACAGAGACAGACAGAGAGAGAGAGAGAGAGAGAGAGAGAAAGACCCCGACAGAGACAGGACCAAGACAGAGAGAGAGAGAGAGAGAGAGAGAGAGAGAGAGAGAGAGAGAGACAGACAGAGAGAGAGAGAGAGAGAGGCTGATGTCATCAGTACATGAAGTCACATTCAAACCTAGGAAAGGTGATGAGAAGTTAAAAATAACAACATGACATTAATCCTACGCGCTCTGGGAGAAGACGGGCGCCTCGTCGTTGCTGTTGGCGACCCGGATGCGGACGGAGGCGGTGCCCGTACGGGGGGGCGTCCCCGCGTCCACGGCGACCACCACGAACTCGTAGACGTGATTGGGTCGCTCGTAGTCCAGGCGACGGGCGGGGCTGACCACGCCCCCCGACGTGATGTCAAAGTCGCCGCCGTGGACAAAGTACGAGAGCTCCGCGTTCGCGCCCGAGTCCCCGTCCCGGGCCAGGACTGGGAGGGGAGGAAGAGGAGAGGAGGAAGAGGAGAAGAAGAGGAGGAGAGGGGGAGGAGGTAGGAAGAAAAGAGAAGGGTCAGTTTGGTTTTTTTTAAAGTCCCTTTGTTGGACCAGACGAAACACAGAAAAAATCACAAAAAATCAAGAAAAAAAAATCCTAAATCCAATTATTTTTTAAAACAAAAATGTGCTTTCTTACAGATTTTTCTCAATTGCTAAAACACTAAACCCTATTGTCTGAACCAAATGCTCAGTTGCCTGAACCCACTGATTGAATCAATCACTCTTTTGGCAAAACCATAAAAGCACTTTTCACCTGTTTAGACACAACTTGCCAACACATTTTCATTGTGATGCACCCGTGCTGCATAATGGTGAGCACAGGTGACAAAAGTCAAACACAATTAAAGCACAGGTGTCACCACTTGAACACAACAACTCAACATGTATCACACTTGTGGCTAATGATGTGAGGGAACATATAAGCCAGGTGAGAGAGCACTGGTTTGTGAGGCCCTATATGGAAAGGAATCTGAGAGGAAGAGTTCGTGTGAGACGAGGTCCAGGTGGTCGAGGTGGTCAGCGAAGACAAACCACAGTAATATCTGATGAAATCAGAGCTACTGTGATTGACCATGTTCTTGTCCATGGTATGAGCATGAGGGAGGCTGGACAAAGGGTACAACCAAACATCAGCAGATTCACTGTGTCCACCATAATCCGAAGATTTAGAGAAGAGAACAGGTAATAACCTTTTTTTGACATTATAGTACAGTATGTAAATGTTGACAGCAATTACTGTATGACATACTATATACTGTACCACAGTATACTGTAAGTAAATATATGGAGGCTGTAATGTGATTGGCCATCGGGCCATTGTTGGTGTTCCTGGGCAACGTGGTGGCAATGTCACATTATGTGCTGCCATCAGCAATCATGGGGTTGTCCACCATCATGCCAACCTGGGGCCTTCAACACTCACCAGCTCCTCATTTTCCTCCGTCCCATGCGAGATGCTCTGTTAGGGCAGCAGGATGAGCATCCCATCTATGTTGTTGTTTGGGACAATGTGAGTTTTCACAGAGCCCTCCAGGTTGGAGAGTGGTTCAATATGAACCAAGGTTTTATCAATCTTTGCCTTCCACCGTACTCCCCATTGAGGAATTCTTCTCCTCATGGCGGTGGAAGGTATATGAACGCCAACCTTACACCAGGGTAAATCTCCTGCAAGCCATGGGACTTGCCTGTGGTGACATAAGTGTGGAGGCATGCCAAGCCTGGATACGGCAGGCCAGGGGTTTTTCCCCCTAGTACAGCAGATTAATGGCATATTTCAAGAGAATCGTTCAAATTGGTATAGAAGCATGACATTTGGCACAGATACTCTCTAAGGGTCACTTTTTGGGAAAAAGGCATTGGCCACCCAAAAATTCAACATGGCGGCCATTTTTTCAAGATGGCCGCTATTTCTGTCAAATGCTCATTATGTCAATTGTTCAAACAGTGATGTAGGAATAACATTTTGTGAAAATACTCTCTTAAGAATGTTTTTTTGGAAAACTGTGATGGTCCCTCAAAAATTCAAGATGGCAACCTTTTATCAAGATGGCCGCCATTTCTCTTGAATCCTTTCATACATTTTTGACAGAAATGGTGGCCATCTTGAAAATGGTCGCCATCCTGAATTTTTGAGTGGCACATACCTTTTTCCAAAAGAGTGTTCCTTGAAGAGTATTTCCGCCTAATTTTATAATTGCATCACCATATGAACAATTGAAATAATTAATATTCGACAGGAACGGTGGCCATCTTTAAAAATGGCGGCCATCTTGAATTTTTGAGGGACAAGCATCTATTTCCATTAACATGTCCTTTAGCGAGTATTTGTATCAAATGTTATGCTTGGATCACTGCTTGAATCATTGATATAATAAGCATTGAATAGCAATGGCGGCCATCTTGAAAAATGGACGCCATATTGAATTTTTGAGTGGCCAAAAGCCTTTTTCCAAAATAGTGGCCCTTAGAGAGTATCTGTGCCAAATTTCATGCTTGTATACCAAAGTGAACGATTGTTTTACTAATCTACTACCCGTTGCCTGGCCAGACAAAATGTGGCCTGTGATGTGGATGAAGTCCTGTGGCCTGACCCAGTACGGAGACATGATGCTGTGGCTGAGTAATGCACTTATTTGTATATTTTTGTACTTTATTTTTACATGGGCTTACTGTACAGAAGTGGCAAACGCATAAGATTTCTGTTTGTTTTTACAACTGTTTTGTCTTTTTGTACAAGTGCTAAATGCACAGTTTTTTTGTTTTGTTTTGCAACATGCATTTAGCCTACAGTGAACAATTAACATTTATTTCTCCAGCTTCATGTCCTGAGCATTATGTTTTCTATTTTTCTACGTAGTGTTTAGTGACTGTTCAGTAGTGTTTTTAATTTGGATTGACTTGGGGTACGATTTGACAACATAGTTCAGTTTTGAGCACAGATTGAACTGTTTTGAGGTGAAAGTTTGGTTTTGCAAGAAGAGTTTGAGGTTTTGTGAATGTAGCTTGAAAATTGGGTTTTGTGTTCACAGTTTAGAGAAAAGGAGAGCAGCTTTCAAGAAATGTGTCTGTAAATCATGAACAGGGTTCATACGCATTTTAACCATGACTTTTCCATGACTTTTTCATGACTTTTTCATGACTTTTCCATGACATTTCCATGACTTTTTCATGACTTTTCCATGACTTTTCCATTACTTTTTCATGACTTTTCCATGACTTTTTCATGACTATGTGTTCCTGAAAATGTCAGATATTGTCTTAGATTTGGGATATCGTAATATTGAAATATGACATAGCCTAAGTGGTGTCTTTTCCTGGTTTTAAAGGCTGCATTACAGTAAAGTGATGTACTTTTTCTGAACTTACCAGACTGTTCTAGCTGTTCTATTATTTGCTTTTACATACTTAGGGCTGGGCGATATGGAGAAAATCAGATATCACAATATTCTAGACCAAATACCTCGATATCGATATTGCGGCGATATTATAGGGTTAACTAATGGTGCTTTTACAAAATATCTTCACACTTAGATTTTAGATAAATAATCATCAGTAATGTGGATATAATGTCTAAGTATGTAAAAGCAAATAATAGAACAGTTACAACAGTCTGGTAATTTCAGAAAATGACATCACTTCACTGTAAAGTAGCCTTTAAAACCAGGAAAAGATACCACTTACTTTATATCACGATATTAACGAAATCAAAAATCTAAGACGATATAGTCTAGTATTACGATATCGATATAATATTGATATATTGCCCAGCTCGACATTATATGCACATTACTGATGATTATTTATCTAAAATCTAAGTGTGAAGATATTTTGTCAGAGCACCATTAGTCAACCCAGAATATCGCCGCAATACCAATATTGAGGTATTTGGTCAAGAATATCGTGATGTCTGATTTTCTCCATATTGCCCAGCTCTAGTCCTTTCTTAAATCATAAATCAAGCATCAACTCACCATCCTCCCCCACAGAGCATATCACCCCCCTGAACTACTGAAAGACAGCAAATTGTCAGCTAATAGAAAAGCTCCGCCCTCGATAGAAGCATCAGTAGAAGAGACAAGGGGAGAAAAAAAAGGAGGAAGAGGAGGATGAGGGAAACGGTAGGAAGAAAAGAGAAGGCTCAGTAGAAGAGACAAGGGCAGAAAAAAAAGTGATGGACAATAGATAGAGACAGGGAAAGGTGGATGATGAGGAGAAGTAGACGGAGTAAGACGAGGAGTAGAGGAAGAGAGAGGGGAGGGGAAGAAAAAGAAGAGCAAAAAAGAAGACAAGGGAAGCGAGAGGTAGAGGAGAAAGGACATGAGGGTGAGGGAGAAAAGTTGGGGGGGAAAAGGAGGAGGAGAAGGGAAGAAAAATATGAGGAGGAG
>NC_041336.1:5801509-5804009 GCF_004354835.1 Perca flavescens | reverse complement strand
TTATTTCTCTCTCTGCTCTAAACCTCCCTCTCTCCCTCCCTCCCTCTCTCCCTCCCTCCATCACCTGAGCCCGAGCTTTTCCTCTTGCTCCCGTCCAGTTCCCCCACTATCCCGAGCCACTGGAGCTCAAACCAAAATGCTATTTTCCCTTCCCGCGGAGCCTGATTTAACCCGAGCCGAGCACCTGCGCACACCTTCCACATACCGCCTGTTCGGTAACAACAGCAACGGAGGAGGAGGAGGAGGAGGAGGAGGAAGAGGAGGGTTAGATGCACGGTTGCTTCTGCAAAAAAACGTGGACTGCATATTTAGAGAGTTCAACGGCAGACGGGAGGGAAACCCTTTCACTTGAGACCCTGATGTAAATAGGTGGATAGGAATGTATTCACTCCATTTTAAAAAGATGGATAAACTCACTCCTCCACTGCAAAGTTCAAACAAATCCAGAACAAATTAACCTCTGACCATCCATCTCGGTTTGTTTTCAGCTGTTTTGAATGTTTACGGGACTGAACTTGAGGTTATTTCGGATATCTTGGCCTATAGAGCTGGGCAATATATCGATATCATATCAATATCGTGATATGAGAGTAGATATTGTCTTAGATTTTGGATATCGTAATATCGTGATATGACATAATTGTTGTCTTTTCATGGTTTTAAAGGCTGCATTACAATAAAGTAAAGTAAAGTAAAGTTACCAGACTGTTGTAACTCTTCTATTATTTGCCTTTAGCCAATTAGTCATTATATCCACATTACTGATGATTATTTATTATAACTATTTTGTGAAAGCACCGATAGTCAACACTACAATATCGTTGCGGTATCGTTATCGAGGTATTTGGTCAAAAACTATCGTGATAATTGATTTTCTCCCTCCCGCCCACGCTCCGAACCGAGACAAGCCAAACCGACCGGTTCGGATGTTTTTTCATGAACCGTACCACCCCTACCCCTACCCCTACGTCCAGCTGGGAGGAGGCCTCGGGGAAGACCCAGGACTAGGTGGAGGGATTATATCTCCAACCTGGCCTGGGAACGCCTCGGGATCCCCCAGTCGGAGCTGGTTAATGTTGCTCGGGAAAGGGAAGTTTGGGGTCCCCTGCTGGAGCTGCTCCCCCCGCGACCCGACACCGGATAAGCGGACGAAGATGGATGGATGGATGGATGGTACCACCCCTACTTGTTTCGTTTTTGGTCTCTAAAATGTCAGAAAATGTAATAAAATAATAAATAAATTTTTTTCCCAAAAGCCCAAGATGACGTCCTCTAATGTCTCGGTTGTGACGGGAAGATTTCATTCTTAAATCTTTCCGCTTGGTTGGCGTGGGGGGGGGGGAAATAAAGTGACTCATCATCCGCTCATTAACTGTCAGGAGATGACTGTGTGACGAGCTCATGTTTGGAAAATATCAGTGGAAGCTGCCGGCAGCAGAAAACTGCAGACGCTTCATTAAGATGTTCAACGTTAAGCTTTCTACGCCGACTGGCACGTCGTGTTCTGGATTAAGGTGAGCAGCTTTGTTACGCCGCCATCAATATCCTTCAAATATCTCCCCAAACAAAGACAGCTTGAGAGATGCCCAGTGTTGGGAAGGCATTGAACGATAACACATCGTGGTGTAACTGTTCCGTTTTCCTAATTCTCCTCGAGTGACCGAGAGTTCATTAACCCTCCTGTTTTGAAATTTGAGCCGTTTACAAAAACTTTCTATATCACAACTATGACAAAAAAAAAAACGCTGAAAAAAGTGACAAATGTTGGAAAAAGCTACAAAAAAAAATCAAAAACATAGAGAAAAGTGTAGAAAAAGAAAAATTAAATGTTGAAATTACGACCCAGCTGTAAACAACTCCGGGCCAGCAAATGCTCGGCCAGTCCAAACGATCAAAGAAAATGCAAAGATAATAAGAAAAAAAACGACGAACGCAAAAAAGTGACCAAAAAAAATTTAAATTTTCATTTTTGTGAAATGAAAATTTCACATTCATTTTTAAAACACAATAAAAAGACAGAAAAAGCCACAATGTTGGAAAAAAAAGCCCAACCTACACCATCAAAATAAGCGACAAAAATATCGGAACAAAACAAATAAAAAACGACAAAAATGTTGAAAAAACGTCGGAAAAAGTGACAAAAATGTTGAAAAAGACAAAAAAAGAGCTGAAATCTTGCCTATACCGGCACCAAATTGGTTAGGGCCGACACACACACACACAAACACACACACAGGGCCTTTAGAGAGAATTAGCCAGCCAAGCTTATAGAGCAACAGAGGCCTTTGGGGCAACGCTGGTAGTTTAGCAGTTATTCTCTGTCTGACCATCTGGACACGAGCAGGTAATAATGTGGGTGTGTAGGTGTGTGTGCACGTGCGAGCGTGTGTGTGTGTGTGTGTGTGTGTGTGTGTGTGTGTGTTTGTTAATGTGAACAGATGTAGCTATCACCTTAAGTCTTTGGAGCCTCCTGTAGTAATGAGAGTCAAGACTTAGCAGC
>NC_041336.1:5771509-5796509 GCF_004354835.1 Perca flavescens | reverse complement strand
CACACATACACACACACGTGCATGCACACACACATACACACATACACACACATGCAAATGCCATTTCCACACTCAGTATCTGAGGCGGTGGAATGTAAATGATGTTTCTGTAAATATGGCTGAAGACATAGACACAAACAGACACTTGTGTCCATAAACACACACACAGAGCAGATAAAAACACATATATAACTACAAGTACTAGCCTACTATTAGTGTGATTTTAATCTATAGCATGAGCTTTTTCACCCATTTCTGCTCATACAACTGGTGTGACATTTCAATTCTGACAACAAGCATCTTGAATCTTGATTCAGGATCGGTTTTTAAATTCCCTCTGTCTGTTGAAGGAGCGAAGGTTGGCTCGTGGTTTTCGTGTCACTTTGAGCTTTATTCTTTGTCCTTCGGTCAATTCTTTTCTTTTCTTCTCTGCTGAACCTGCCCCAGTGTATCAGCTAAAGCCACAAAATATAACGCCAAACATAAAAAAAACCTCCTTCTGCTTCCGTTTTGTAGTTTTTTTTCAGCATTTTATGCTTTTCTGCGGCAAAGGACCCAGGGCCGGACTTGAACCCTTGACCACCGCAGTTGAGACTGAACCTTAGGCTCACTGCCAAACTTGGAAAGCTGGAACTGGAAAATGGAAACAAAAACGCTGCTGCGGGGGACTCACGGTTGTCCGACAGGCGTGTTCTCCGGTACGTTCAGGCTGTAGGTGGCGTTGGTGAACTGCGGCGGCCGGTAGCCGGCCAGGATGGCCACTGTGGCCGGCGCGCCTTTGCGACCACTCCCGTCCATCGCCTGCACCCGCAGCAGGTACTCCTTACTGGGGGTCAGAGGTCGTCCCGTGGTCCTGATCTCACCGGAGCGACGGTCCACCTCGAAGCACTCCTCCCCACCTGCATGGACGAGACGGAAGAAAGAAATGTTGTTTGACATACTGATCCAGTTGTTTAACAGACATTGTAGAGCAGGGGTGTCTAACTCAACTTCCCAGAGGGCCACACTGTAAAATAAGAATCACATCAAGGGCCAGACATGTTTAGTTTATTCATAGGCTTTTATTTAATCGAAAAAGTTAAACATATTTGACTGTATTATTGCATGTGTCATATATGTCTTCTCACTTACAGTTTGGTCGATATAAAGTCCTAAAGAAGTCAGGAAAAAGTTCCTCAGCCATCATAGAAAAGAAGTGCAGAAAAACGTCGGAAAAAGTGACACAGATGTTGGAAAAAATGGCAAAAACGTCAGAAAAAGTGACAGAAATGTTGGAAAAAGTGACAAAAACGTCAGAAAAATAACAATAACTAGGTGGGCCAAAATGTATTGTGAACCTAAATTGATATGCGGGCCGGATCATAATCTGTGAGGGGCCAGATTTGGCCCGCAGGCCTCGAGTTTGTCACGTGTTGTAGAGCGACTGCAACAGGTAAGTAGCCTGGATGCCAGCCGAACTTAGCACCGCCCACAACATTTGAGGTCGGGAAGTTGGGTCTGGATCTTCATCCGTTGTGGAGCAACTATGCTCCAACTAGAGCTGTTCGGACCAATCAGATTGTCAGGGTGGGCTTTATACGATGATGGACAGATGATGACAGATTTTGCCATCGTCTGTTATAGAAGATATCGACAGCGCATTCATTTTAAAAGAGGAACGGAGAGCCGAGGCAACTCTCTCACACACACACACACACACACACACACACACACACACACACACACACACACACACCACTTGCATCATCTCCTTTGTGGTGCAGGGAATAAATTACCCGAAGATCCATTTAGATAGATAGATAGATAGATAGATAGATAGATAGGTAGGTAGATAGATAGATAGATAGATAGATAGATAGATAGATAGATAGATAGAGTCACAGCTGTCCAGTTTAAAACCTAAATTAAAAAGATAGAAGCTGGAGGGCTGCTGTTTGTGTATTTCTTGCCGAGGACCCTTCTGGAGCAACGGCTGTCTATCTGTGTGTGTGTGTGTGTGTGTGTGTGTGTGTGTGTGTGTGTGTGTGTGTGTGTGTGTGTGTGTGTGTGTGTGTGTTAAAACTCTAAAACTCTTTGAAGACTCTGAGAAAGAGTGCAGGTTCGTTTTTACGCCCCGAGTTAAGAGAGGAGGAGGAGGAGGAGGAGGGGGAATGCAGGAAAGATGTAAAAAGGGATGGACAGAAGAAGAGGAGAAGGAGCACAGAGATGATAGAGGAAGTAATGAAGGAGTAAGGAAGGAAGGAAGGAAGGATGGACAAGAGGAAGCCCAGCTGTTGACCAGAGGGTTTTGAACCAGCAGCAGCTGCACCCAACCCGTCAATCATCTCCTCCTCTCTATTTGTGGAGAGATTTTTTTGGTGTGAGTTCATCTGAGTCTCGCTCAAAGACGTCCCGTTTGTTTCTGCAGCTGGGGTTTCATTATCAGGGCTCTCACAGGTCAGTCTTACTGTCGGCTCGCCCGTGGACTCCTTTGATCAAGATCCACTTTAAAAACAGTCAGCAGGAAACACGTTTTTAACCGATTCACAGAGTTAGTGACACACAGCCGTCAGCCAGAAATGAGAAGCCAGCATTTGTTTACTTCTGTGTGAAAAGAGAGGCCATTGTTTCTGCAAAATTACTTTCAATTTTGGGTGGTAACTCTGCCACTGATATAGCCTGGTCTGGGAAAGGCCCCCATTGGATAGTCCTTCAACCAATCAGAGCAACGATCTGGGTGACGCTGCGCTTCGGTAGCCGTCGTGTTGAATGTAAACAAAAAGCTGCTCGCTGTCGCGTAAAGCCCGCCTCAGCGGTTGTGATTGGTCTAAAGCCCGCCTCAGCGGTTGTGATTGGTCTAAAGCCCGCCTCAGTGGTTGTGATTGGTCTAAAGCCCGCCTCAGTGGTTGTGATTGGTCTAAAGCCCACCTCAACGGTTGAGATTGGTGTAAAGCCTGCCTCAGCGGTTGTGATTGGTCTAAAGCCCGCCCCAACGGTTGTGATTGGTCTAAAGCCCGCCTCAGTGGTTGTGATTGGTGTAAAGCCCTCCTCAGCGGTTGTGATTGGTCTAAAGCCCGCCTCAACGGTTGTGATTGGTGTAAAGCCCGCCCCAACGGTTGTGATTGGTCTAAAGCCCGCCTCGGCCGGTTGTGATTGGTCTATAGCCCGCCTCAGCGGTTGTGATTGGTCTAAAGCCCTCCTCAACGGTTGTGATTGGTCTAAAGCCCGCCTCAACGGTTGTGATTGGTCTAAAGCCCGCCTCAGCGGTTGTGATTGGTATAGAGCCCTTCTCAACGGTTGTGATTGGTCTAAAGCCCGCCTCAGTGGTTGTGATTGGTGTAGAGCCCGCCTCATTGGTTGTGATTGGTCTAAAGCCCATGTCAGCGGTTGTGATTGGTGTAAAGCTAGCCTCAGCGGTTGTGATTGGTCTAAAGCCCACGTCAGCGGTTGTGATTGGTCTAAAGCCCACCTCAGTGGTTGTGATTGGTGTAAAGCCCGCCTCAACGGTTGTGATTGGTCTAAAGCCCTCCTCAACGGTTGTGATTGGTCTAAAGCCCACGTCAGCGGTTGTGATTGGTGTAAAGCTAGCCTCAGCGGTTGTGATTGGCTACCTAACGTTGACGTTAGCTAGCGCTAGCTGATACTAGCGATTTCTAGTCGGCGACATATTTTGGGCTTCATTTCATAAACATAACCTGTAGTAGTACACAATCGCATGTGTATTGTTTTGATTACAATGTGCGGAATTACTTTACGTTGCCTATTAATGTATATTTATTTATCTAATCAACGGCGTCTGTACAGCATCAACAGGGGTCGCCATTGTTTTTTATGTGTGTGTGACGTCAAAAACTGTAACTGGAAGTACAACCATCTGGTACCAGTTCACGGGGAGTAAGTTATGGGTTTGACTGCCATTCCAGGCAGCTTTCACGGGGAGAAGGTTGTGAAAACATGATTTACAGGTTGCCTGGAACGCAACATAAGGTTCGGGCCTTAATCGTCAATTGATGGATGACACAATGGCTGTGTTCGAAACCGTTCCCTCATTCACTCACTCTTCCCTATATAGTGTTTATTAAATAGTGAACTACATAGGGAACGACCAAACGAGATTTCGGACACTCATTGAAAACACATCCTTGCGTGACTTGCGTCAGGAGATGCGCCCGTTGTTTGTGTAACGGAGGCAGGCTCGCCCAGCATCGTGTACACAAACCGAAACAAATATAGTTCTAATACGTCCCTGAAACAAACCGAGCACCCAGGAGGTAAGTAAAATGTTGTAGCCTATATATGTTGCATGTTACATTTCCATTGGTTAGAAACGAAAGCCTGCTCCATTTTTCATTTTCAGTTTCCGTGGGTCCTTCTGCATATTCTTCTCCTCCGGGAAAACTCGGCCGTGTTGCATTATGGTATACGGGAGTAAAATGTAGGGTACATCGTATGTACACTCAGATTAACAGTGCATTGTGGGTATTTGACAGTGGACTGGAATTAACCGCGGAGAATTCGAACACCACTACAAAATGGCGAACACACTATATAGTGCACAATTTCTGCGATAGGGAACTGTTTCCAACACAGCTAGAGTCATCCAAGAAAGGGTTCAAAACAAGGACAACTGGAGTTGGTTAAAGGTGCTTCGAAGAGGTTGTCTCTCATCTTCTTCATTTCTGACTCAACGGTAGGGGAACCGAGCTATTTAACCTCTGTGGGGTCGTTGTGGTTGTTGGAGATACCGGAGGCCAAGTCTAAATGACCATCGTTTCCCTCATTCCCCTTTTCCACCAACAAGAACCAGGTGCTGGTTCAGAGCTAGAGCTAGTGCCGTTTCGGAGTTGGTTCGACTGACGAGCCTCCAAAGAAAAGTTTGCTTTTCCACAGGCTAAATAGCCAGCACAGAGCCAGGTCTTACGTCACTGTATACGTCTCATCTTTCCCAGCAACGTTAGCGCGGCGGCGCCAAACACAAACACACCATCAACAATGGCGGACGTTGCTTTGCTGGTGATGTTCATGGCTTTGCAGACCTACATCGGCATCCAAACTCGGCGGATCCAACGTGTTCGCGCAGCTTGCCTTTATAGTGCAAGAAAGCAGCTTGTTTCCTCCTCTGACCACTCTGCTGTTGTTGTTTAAATCGCGTCCATCGTGTTTATCTGATAATTCAAAAATGGCAAAATAACAAGTTTCTGTTCGTCTTGTTGGTCACGGTAACCCCGCCCACAGCCACTGACGTAAGCAGTTTTTACTTCTGGCCCAGCAATGATTTAGTGCTACTTAAGAACCACTTTTACTGGTTCGGAACCAGCACCAGCTCTGCCTTGGTGGAAAAGGGGTAACAGAGGCTACATAGCTAAGCTTTCCTACCATTCAGTCAGAACTGAAGAAGTCTCTCAGATGAAGGACGAAACATCTTCGAAGCACCTTTAACCAAGTCCAGTCGCCCTGTTTTTAACCCTTTTCTATGGCTGGATCTCATGCCCCTTATTCGATAGCTCCTCGACTCCTCGGTCCTCGGCTGAACCGAAAGTTGTTCTGTCCCTCCTCGGTGAAGGCTGTTTCAAAGCTCTTATTTCTGCCCAGAGGGCCGAGCATCGAGGAGGGATCATCGAGGAGCTATAGGCGAGAATACACGAGAGCAAGGACATCAAAGAGGAAAGGAGGTCTCATCTCTCTAAAAACAAATCCGAGGGACTAAGACGCGAGGAAGGGAGACAAGTAGAGGAGTCAAGGATGCAATTTGAGGTCTATAGGACGTACTGCACATGACCTGGACGACACATTTCACAGGCAACACATTTGTCATTAATCTGAATTAATCATCTGTCGAAAACAAAATAATTGTGTTCTTCCTTTAGTGTTAATTAATATACTAGCAGAGAACTATTTTGTAGCACAACAAACGTAATGGATGCACAGACTTTTTTAAAGAAGCACTTTCCCTCCGGTGTAAATTTAAGATCCTCAAAGTGAGTAAAATCACGTTAATGCTACTAATTGGCTTCACATACACACACTGCATGAATATATTTCCATATTGGCATGATATTAAAAAACATTTTTAATGTAAATTATTGGATTATTCGTCGGTACACATGTAGTCACATTCTGCCAAAGGGAAATCAGAAGCTCTTAATATATGAAAGCATTGGAAATTAGCTCTCAAAATACCTCTCCTTCTTTCTCCTCTTCTTCTGTAGAAAAAAATATAAAAAATTAAAAATCCACAGCCACCGGCGCCCATCCGCCCACCCTCCCACTCATTGCCTCTCCAGAGACTTTCCTATTATTCCCGAATCTGGGAGCTTTCTTCGCCCCAGGGAGCGATTAGCAGCGTGGCTCCATGCCGTTTATGTGCGTTTTTCTCTCCCTCTCCCACTTGACGGTAATTGAAATTCAACAAGTCAAATTTTATTTATAAATCTCTCCTTTTGAACAAAACAGGTTGGTCACAGAGTGCCTGGCGGAGAAGCAGCGGACCTAATTACAGATACAGGCAGCAGATAAGAGCAAGAACAAACAGGTTTTAGGAAAATATGAGTGGAATAAAAAGGAGGTTTGGTTGAGGTAGGTAACACATTTTTGCATTTTCTGCAAATATCAGACAAAAGGGGGAATTTGGAATTTGGTCTTAAAAAAATCATACCGGTATGGTATTCAGGGATGTCACGGGTGATTTTTATAGATCCTACCAAGCTACTTACCTGAGTCGGTTTGTTAAATAAAAACATTTGAGAAGCCGTC
Organism: Perca flavescens; assembly: GCF_004354835.1. Lineage (NCBI taxonomy): Eukaryota > Metazoa > Chordata > Actinopteri > Perciformes > Percidae > Perca > Perca flavescens. The sequence continues at coordinate 5,789,777 of NC_041336.1, read as the reverse complement.
ATTGGAAACAGCACTTTTAAAAAAAACACCTGGCAGGTGATTGGATGAACCATCTGTCTATCAAATCCTCCATTGTTGTTTTGAACCGTCGTGGCCATCGGTATCTTCTGTAGGTTTCTATTTATAAGTTTGTTGTTGTTTCTCGAAATGAACGGAGGTATACAGCGGCAACACAAATCCCCGAGTTCTGGCGATTATCCTGGGAATTAATTATTGTTGATCCAGACTACCAGAGCCACCGGAAGCCGCCCACTTTGGGCTTTGTTTTGGCTTTTTAGAAACCTATTGGTGACGTCACTTACACTACATCCATATTTTATACAGTCTTTGGTTCCTAAATATAATAAAGAAGAGAAGTAGAACATAAAAGATCAAATGAAAAAGTCTACTCACTGTCTAGTAGCAGGAACTGGGCTTGTCCAAGCATCCCGTCTCGTTGCCGCGCTGACAGTCGGTACACCACAGAGCCGGGCGAGGCGTCAGGACCCACAGCGCCGAGGTACGGCGAAGGAAACATGGCCCACTGCAGGTCGGCCTGGCTGGGCATGCTCAGAGTTAACCTGCACAGGTACCACTCGTCACCTGGAGGAGAGAGATAGAAAGGTGATATAAGGATGTAGATTTTTTCCCGGAAATTACAGTAGTGACAGTTGCCTTGACAAATAAGCACACTTATAGGTTCACTTTAACAATAAAGGAAAGAAAAATAACAAAGCATTAAAGTTTAACACCTGGGAGGATGTTTTGTGTGCTGCGAGAGGAGCTGATTAGAGCCACTAAATAAGAGAAGAGAAACAGGAAGTCTGCTGGGTGTTTCACAGTGATGAATTCCATTCATTAGTTTTAAATGAAGGTCTTTTATCTGTCGCACCTGAAAAAATGTGTTTTATCTGCCAACTTTATAGCCCCTGCTTGCAAACACAGACTGAAACATCCACTTTTTATCGAATATGTGACCAGTCTGCCACGTGACTTAAAAAAGCCAAGAACTGAAGTGAAACCAAGGACAGAAAAACTGTTGAACAGTAGTCATGTTTCCATTCAATTGCCAAGTAAATTATATTAGAAAACTATGAAATCTCGCAAAAAGTAAAATGTGAATTAGACGTGTTTCCATCAACTGGTTTTCAGCGAATAAACTGGGCTTCAGCGTAGTTTTGTCAGAAGTTAGCCCAATAGGCTACATATAGCTTAAAGCCGCCAGTAAACAGAGCAAAAGAAGAGGTTGCTAACAGAAACAAAACAAGTCGCCTTGGCCATCTTTACGGCATCTACGAGAGAAAAACAGCGAGCGGTCTAAAGGTATTAAGTTGAATCGCTCAAGTTTTAATTAATCTTTCATGCCGAGACTGTCCTCCCCCATAAAATGCTCCCATAGGCCGTTTGTTCAAGCAGCCATTACGACTCATATTTACAGTTAATACGTTTCAACATTACAGACAGAGCTATGCCTAGTTCCGCATCATGTGCATAACAGGAAGTAAAGTAATAGTAGTATTCTGATTTTAACAATCTTTTTCTAAAAGTGTTTTTTGTGCCAAACCTAACCAAACCCCCGAAAAACCAGCCGTGCCCAGTGAGTGTATCTGGGGAATAGGGGTGTCCGAGTATGGCCAAGGGTAATTTAGGTTAGTGAGCAGCTAATTTTACCGGTGTTAGCTTACATTAGCCGACTCTTGTGAAGTTAAAGCTAAAGTAAATGGTTAAAACGAAATATTGTTAGAAAGGTAAGAAGTTACACTTTAGTTTGACATCATTAAATTAACTGAAAACATTACAAGGTCACTTATATTCACATTTAAACAAATATTCTGCTAGAACGTTAGCCAAAATAGTGTCAGTGTGGACACAGTTCTGTTACCTTTCTCACGTTAGTAACATTAGCTTTTAAATTCTTATTTTAAGTCAATATTGTGTGCATCAAGGTGTTGTTTAAATGTATTTATTATTAGACAGGCAGCTTTACAAAATCTGGAAGCAACAGTTGTTTGTGTATTTTAGTTTCTTCTTCGTTTCGTTAGCTTGCTTTGTGACCGGCTGCTATTGTTGTCTGTCTCGGCTTTGCAGTGACGCAGCTTGTTAGCTAAGCTAGCTCCACTTGTTCAGACTGTGGCATGAAAGCTGAGTCGCTTTCAGCCAAAGGGGACGGAGTGACATTTCTGTAAAACATCTGTCGTGTTTTCACATCTTTCATCTCCGCTATGCTGCTCGAGAAGAGTGAAAGGAGTGACGGTGAGATGGAGGGGAGAGAGGAAAGCAAGCGGCTCCTCCAAAATAAAACAACAAAACTTTTCAGAAGATCACACAGAAACATCCACACAGCAGGAACTCGCATTCGCCCAGTCAAAAATACACACGCACGCACGTTTGTCTGCATCTACGAGTCTACTTCTTTCTTTCTTTACGTCTTTTTTTCGTGTCGTCTGGTTCTGAGGAGGGATTTGTTCGGTAAGGAAGGGGCTTTGGCAGCGAAGAGAGACAACAGCCCGAACAAGAGATACAACTTCACTTCAGGGAGACGAAGGGAAAAGAGAGGAGGATGAGGAGGAGACAGATAAGGAGGTGTCTTTTTATATCGTCTCTGAAGGTCTGTCAACTAACTGAGAGCAGGAGAGGGAATGACAGAAGGAGGAGGAAGAATAAGAGAAGGGGAGGAGGAAAAGAGAGGATAGGGATGAGAGGAGTGTTGGAAGAGAAAAAAAAGAATAGGAGAGAGAAGAGAAATAGGGATGGAGGAAGAGGAAAAGGAATGATGAGGATGAAATGAAGAGAAAGGAGAAGAGTAAGGAGAGGGAGGAGAGAAAAAGAGGAGATTTGGGGGGAAACTAATAATAGGAGGAGAAGGAAGAGAATAAATGAGACTGTCCTCCGAAAAACGGTCACATAAGTCACTCCTTCCAGCAGCAATTATGACCTATATTTAACCAAGGGGGTAAGCCTCTCTCCACCACGCGTACCTCTTATGGGCCATTTTGATGCTAACAAGCACTCACCCGCCGTTAGCATCCCATTGACTCCCATTCATTCTGACGTCACTTTGACAGCGAATAACTTTACATCTGAAGCGTTTAAAGACTTTATTTGTCCGTTGTTTATTTCTAAAGAAACGCGACAATGTATAAAAGTCTCCATTACCTTGTATCTCACGTTATGGCTCTTTTATAAAAATAGGCTAACGATTGGGTCATAACCACGAGACTTACTGTCACACAGTAGAGGAATTACCGTATAGTACAGGAGAAGCTCACAGGCAGTTTGGACTTCCATTATCTGTTTAGGTTTAATGACTAATGTTAACTAGCATGTTAGTGATCAGTAATTAGCCTGTGTCTATGTTATCTCCTTACATATACCTACACTCTCCGTCTCTGTAAGATTGGGAATGATTGAGATTTCTCTCAGCACAGCTACCAGAAGACTTCACACTTTCAGACACGTTGCTCCCGTCACATCTACGTTGTCTCTCTCAGTTAGAGGCTGCGCAGTAACGCTCAGCCAGCACCGGGAAAGAGACTTCTGATATCCTTCACTGGTCTCCGTCCAGAGACACGGGATCTGGTGGTCCATTTCTTTATTTTAACCCAAACCACCATCTTTTACTATGCTTAGAAGTACTAAAGAACTACTAAGAAGTGTTTGTGCCTAAACATAACCAAACTGCGACCGTTTCACAACGTTAAAGATGTGTTAAAAATCGCGACTGTTACGTTCTTCTCTGGTTTAAGAACGGTTGCCAGTTTTATGCAGAGCAAGCGTTTTTAGTAGGCTATATCTATCTATTTATTTTATAAATGCAACCTTTGTAGAGTCACTTTTTATTAAATGTATTGTCTGTTTTGTCCGTCTTGCCGTCTTTGGCTATGTTGTCCTGTCTCTCTTGTATTCTTGGTGGACAATAGAGTTTTTCGTATTCGTAGACATGAGGATGGAAAACTCTCCTGTGGGTTGTATTAGAGGGAAGCAAACAAACGACCGATATCGTCATATGGTTTTAAGGTGCAAAGATTTATCTATTAGTTATCAACTATAATATTAATCACAAACTATTTTGATAATCGATTAATCAGTTTGAGTCATTAAAAAAAAGTAAACTTCTCTGATTCCAGCTTTGTTAAATGTGAATATTGTTCTAGTGTCTTCTCTCCTCTGGGACAGTGAACTGAATATCTTTGAGTTGGGGACAAAATGAGACATTTGAGGACGTCATCTTGGGCTTTTTGGGAAACACTGATCCACATTTTTCACCATTTTCTGACATTTTAAAGACCAAAACAACTAATGGATGGAATAATCCACAGATTAATCGACAATAACAACAATCGTTAGTTGCAGCCCTGGAGGGACGAGCTGGAAGAAATATGGACGGAGGAAGAGGAGGAGGAAATAAAAAGAATGAAAGAGCATAAGGAGTAAGCGGAGGGAGAAAACAAAGACATTGACCTTTAAAAAAAACACAAAGTTAAGAAGAGGAGGATGAGATGAAAAGGAGGGCGGCGAGGTGACGAAGGAGAAGAGGAGTCTTCCAGCTCAGTGCTTTCCTCTTATGCGTCGCTGGTCTTCAGCCTTCAGTCCGCTCATAAGATCCAGAATAATCACATCTATTCCTGTCTGTTGTTTTACATATGCTGCGCTGTGGGCTGCGTATAAAAAAAATGAAGTGAAATGAAATCTGTCCCATTATCGTGATGAACATCAACACGTTGTGATGCGCCGGCGGTCAGCACACGTGTGAGCCGGTGCAGAAACGATGAAAACTCAACCTCGCTGTATGGAAACACATCCGGGAGGGAGGAAAGGGGGGAGGAAACGCCTCCTTCTTTTCCTCCGGGCCGATGAAAGGTCACTGACACCAGAATAATGACATTTAATTATTGCTGTGTTAAGACACAGGATGTAGTCTACGTAGAGCCACAAGGCCTCCGGTTAACGTGTTGTTGTTGGTCCTGCAGCAAGCCTTTCAACCAAGGTCCAAAATTAACTTTTTTTTTTGTCCACCAGCCAAATAGTTTAGTGAATTTTCAAAATGTAACAGCCGCTCAATAGATTAACATTGTTTTTAGGCTGGTGGGTGAAGCAAATCTACCGGCAGGCACTAGCATATTTTACTAGCATTTGGCTAGTGGATGGTGCTTATTTTGGACCCTGCTTCCAACGCATTCTCATGAACAAGTTTGTATGATATCGTATGAAATTACGTCACGTGACAAAGTTTAGCCAAACAGTTGCATAGCAGTTAAATTTAGCTGAGAAAAGGTGACTATGAGCAAGGCACTGGCCGGTATTTTCCAGTCCATCCAGAAAAACGTGATTATGCGATCAAATAATTCAATGCATAATCAGCCAAAGTCCGCACATTTATGCACATTATTTTTTCAAATACGCCGCACTTTCGCCGCATAAATTGTCGATTTCCGTGAAAAATATGCGGGGCTTGCATGATTTCATAATCCCCGCATTTTCGTTGCAAAACAGTCACATATATCTTAGCAGAAAGTTGAAAAATGAAGTCAGGTAAATACGCGACGTGATCATCATCAAAAAGCAGGGTGTTGGGGGAATCACTTTTTTTCTCTTTTTCATCAAACAAGTTCCCGCAATTTCAGCGCATAAAATTGCATCATAATCCCCCATATTCCATCGCATTTTTTAAGAAAACGTGCCGCATAATCAAGGATTTTTGCCCCGCAACAATCACAAAAAAACGTTGCATTTTTCTGGAAGGACTGATTTTAGGCCTTTATTATATAGGACAGCTGAAGATGTGAAAGGGGAGACAGAGGGGGAATGACCTGCAGCAAAGGGCCGCAGGTCAGAGTTGAACCTGCGGCCACTGTGATAATGTGCGAGCCTTTGTACATGGGGCGCACGCTCTACCAGGCGGCCCCCGGTATAAAATTCTGCAATATGTAGGGTTGCACCGAATCCAGGATTCGGCTTCATATTCGGCCGAATATTGGGCTTTTTGACGGGGTTCAGTTTCTGAAGAACCTTAGAATTTCTAAACGGAAGTTGTTTACGTAGAAAAAGCAGAAAAAGTTGTTGTTTGGCAGTACTTTCAGTCATACGAAGGCGATTGAAGTCCAGCTACATGTTCAATTAGCAATGCCGATTTTACTCATAAAAACAATACACAACATGGCCGCTGTTACAACATTTGCCTATGGAATATCGTCTGGGTTAAAAAACACATTTTTCCATTGAACACAATACATTTTTTAAACACACTGCACACTGGCAGGGAGAGGGATTTCTAAACTGCACCTTCTTTCCTCGACGATTCATAAAAAACAGCTCATACCGAAGGATCGGATAAGGTAGCAAGATAAGGTAGTCTCGCATTGCCGGACCTCCCCCCACAGCGCTGCGGAGGAAGGTCTGGCTATTCCACATAGGACGAACCCCTTTTAGACTTTAATGACTCCCTGACTTTTCCTCTAGCAGCACAACAGGAAAAGGTAAAGGTACTTCACATACACACACATGTAGCAAAATTCATTCTCTGCGTTTAACCCATCCCTCGAGGGAGCAGTAGGCAGCCTGGGGACCGACTCCAGATCAGAGCCAGTGCCTCTGTGAAAATTGCTAAATCATGTATATATTACAAATCTTCTGCAGGATTTTGGGACACTTTATCTGCTGACTGTCCAACAACAGAGTTCAGCCTCTTTACAGTTCGGCGTTTGCTCGTATCCTTCCACTCGGCCTCCTCGGCTAAAGGAAAATGTGCCTCGCAGCCCGAACAGTGAGCATTTCCATGATGCGGGCCAGAACTCACTGAACGCGTGCATGCATGCATACAAAAACTGCAGAGGAACGTCCGGCTCGGGGGCTGCAGCCTGCCTGGAGCGATGAAGAGGAAGAAGACAAAGGACTGAAAACCTGAATGCTGAGCAGTCTTTGTCCTTTCAAGCGTGGCATCATTTCTCTGGTTCTTCTTTCACAGCTCAATCTGACATGAAACTATAAGTTTGTGTCTTTATTTCTTCTTTTGTCAGTTTCTGCTTTATGCTTTTTGTTTATCTGCTGAGGTGATTCTGACACAAAGTTTCCTTGTTTTCGATCCGTTAATAACGCATGAAGAAAACCCCCTGAATGTGAGCTTCATTTTGTTCTGCTCAGCTTCCCATCCATGAGTTATTGCATTCATTTGCTTCTACCCACAATCCCTTGTGTTTGGAGGGAAGTCTTCCTGTCGTTGGTTATAGATTACATTTTCACTCCCAATGGACTGCGTGCATAGTTTTAGCGTTAGAGGAGCGTTTCAGGGCATATTTAACTTTCCTCGGTGCAATCAGAGAAGAAAAAGACACGAAACAAGCTATTTTTTTTTGGTCAAATATCTTTAGATACAGTCCAACGGCGTGGTGAAGCAGGAAGTCCCGGCAGATCACCACTCGGAGACAAAAAAGGAGAGACATCACTCTGTCCCTCAATCTCTGTTTCTTTAAATTCCCCCTCCTCTTCCTCCCCCTGTCATCCCTGCTTTCTGTCTCTCTCTCTCATACATCCAGGTCCCTGCTGAACTACTGTCACATCTGTTGGTTTTTCTGCATCTTTCATGTAGTGGTGTAGTCTAATGTATTGTAGTGGGTATACTGTACTGTATATGTATGGGCCTATATATATATGGGCCAGAATGGGGGATATCATAGTGGGGGGTCTGAGTGTCCTCCCCCAGGGAAATTTTGAGCATCAAAGACTTCATTTCCTGCATTCTGATACACTTTTATGCAGCAATTTTACGGTGGAAATGTCTTTATGTAGCCTATGTGAAGAATAAAAACACATGACATTTCAAAATATATCAAAATTATAATGGAAAGTAAGTTGTTACGTGCCATTGCGCATTTCTAAGTGGGTATGTGGAAATCCTGGAGCTTTCTTAGTGGGTATACTGTGCATTCCTGCGTATCACGTAGACTACACCACTGCTTTCACGTTTGTCACGATTTCTACGACAAAACTGTCGGCGCATCAACATCACACAAGCCTTCCGCCTAGGGCTGGGCAATATATCGATATTATATCGATATCGTGATATGAGACTAGATATCGTCTTAGATTTTGGATATCGTAATATCGTGATATAAGATAAGTGTCCTGGTTTTAAAGGCTGCATTACAGTAAAGTGATGTACTTTTCTGGACTTACCAGACTGTTCTAGCTGTTCTATTATTTGCCTTTTCCCCACTTAGACATTATTTCCACATTACTGATGATTATTTATCTATAATATAATTTTGAACATATTTTGTAAAAGCACCAATTGTCAACCCTACAATATCGCCGCAATATTGATATCAAGGTATTTGGTCAAGATATCTGTTAGGCTCCAGTCAGACCCGGAACTGAGAAACAGGCACACGAACACAGATGAGCAGTTTACAGTGTTTATTAGAAACGATGTTTGATGGTGGAGGAGGGAGATGGCCAGGATAGCTGCTCCAGGTAGGGTCGAAGCCGGAGATCAGAAGGCGGGTGTGTGGCCAGGCAGCGAAGATGACGGCTGGGTGGATTGGCTGGTTGAGAGCGGAGTGGCGAGGTGAGTAGGCAGCGAGGAGGCAGATGAAAAGCTGATGAGCAGCGGGGTCCAGAGGCAGAATCACGAGAATGGTTGCAACGAACTGGCGCTGAAGAGGTGAACAGCCCGGGTTGATAACTGTTGGTTGATTACTGGAATGATCTGCAGCTGGCTGGAGCAGAGCAGGTGAGAGTGGCCACGCCCCTTGACCTAGATCCTCTTGAGTGACATGGAAGCCGGTGGAGACAGACACAGACAACACGCACACAAGGGAAAGGGGAACAGGAAAACAGGCAGGGACAGGGAGACAGACACCGATCCACAACAATATCTGATTTTCTCCATATCGGCCAGCCCTACTTCCGCCTATTGCTAGTAGCCAAGGAGGACACGGAGAATAAAAAAAAAAAAATGATGGACTCTTCAGAAGAGGTCATTATCTGTGGGTGGCAGTAGCTCAGTCCGTAGGGAGTTTGGTTGGGAAACGGAGGGTATGGACCAAAGCACGGAGTGTGGACTGATAGCTGAAGAGATGCCAGGTCACCTCCTGGGCACTGCCAAGATGCTCTTGAGCAAGGCACCGACCCCCCCCCCCCACACCCCAACAGCTCAGGGCACCTGCTCAAGATGCTGCGCAGTCACCCGACGACACCATTTTCTGAACATAGCCACACTGAGAGTTACAGAGAGAGTTGAGTGGAGCTGATGGTCTTCATTAGCTTTGTAAGAAACTCATTAGGCAACGGCTTGAATGTAACGGACATTCATTAATATCAGAAAGTTACGAAAAGGACAAGAAGACTTCTACTTACTTCTGAAGTCAATATATAGGCTACAGTAACTGCAGGGTCACAATTTGTAAAATGTTAAAACAACATACAAAACATACAACTCGCAAAATGAACCCCCCAACCCCCTTCGTCATCACCAACCAACCAGATAAAAATCATGAAATATATGACACAGTAACTACAATATTCAAGACCATTCAATAAAATAGTAACAAAATAGACAATAAGCCGAATAAACATATGTATAAATGACCCCATGAGCCCATCGTACACGTCTCTCCCCAGCACAAAGCTTCTTAGGAGCCCTCCAGAAAGTTCAGCTACTTTTCCCATTTTCTAGAATACCCAATGCTGACTGAACAACATTTGTCTTTTTTTGCATCTTATCTCCATGTTTATTATTATGATCATATGTATCTGCTTATATGCTGCATGCGTGAGCTGACCAGTGAACAATATGCACAATATCAAACGGCACCCTCGCGTTTTATGAACTCATGATTTGTTCTATTCGTTCTACTTTTACAGAACTGTCATGTAAACTGATGCTGTTTTATGTTCAAACACACACACACACACACACACACACACACACACACACACACACACACACATCACACTCACAGACACATGATTCATGACAACCCTGCTCTTTTTAATGACAAACATGTATTTTAATTACTTTTAATGAGGTGATGGCATGCAACCCCAGATGTAACAATGTGAATGTTTTATGTTTAATTTTTTGTTATGATGTTATGATCACTAATGCGTTGTAACCAGGTGTGAATATATTACATATGTGAGAGAAACAAATTATCTATGTTTAATGTTTAAACGCCGCCACTCTAGTCATTTCACAAGCCCACTCCCGGATTGATGGCACCCCTTCATTCTTCCATCCCCTTAAAAGTCCCATGGCATGAAAATGTCACTTTATGAGGTTTTTTAACATTAATATGCGTTCCCCCAGCCTGCCTATGGTCCCCCAGTGGCTAGAAATGGTGATAGGTGTAAACCGAGCCCTGGGTATCCTGCTCTGCCTTTGAGAAAATGAAAGTTCAGATGGACCAATCAGGAATCTTCTCCTTATGAGGTCATAAGAGGAAAGATTACCTCCCCTTTCTCTGCTTTGCCCACCCAGAGAATTTGGCCCACCCATGAGAGAGAGACATCATGGCTTTCAAACGAGCAAAGTGGCAGTTGGTCAAGGCCACACCCCTACCCTCCACCTTACCCCCCCCCCTCCTCTCCTCCTCATCAATTTCGGGAAAGAGACTTCAGATACAGTATTAGGGGACCACTAAGGTCTATATAAAATAGACTTCAGATACAGTATTAGGGGACCACTAAGGTCTATATAAAAGAGACTTCAGATACAGTATTAGGGGACCACTAAGGTCTATATAAAAGAGACTTCAGATACAGTATTAGGGGACCACTAAGGTCTATATAAAAGAGACTTCAGATACAGTATTAGGGGACCACTAAGGTCTATATAAAAGAGACTTCAGATACAGTATTGGGGGACCACTAAGGCCTATATAAAAGAGACTTCAGATACAGTATTAGGGGACCACTAAGGTCTATATAAAAGCATCCAAAGAGCACCATGTCATGGGACCTTTAAAAAAATCTGTAGTGTCACCATCTAGTGTCACCATTTTTAAATAATGAGAGAGTTGAGCATCGTTGGCAAAGCTTTGAGCTCGTATCTGGTCCTCAGCTCAATCTGTTTGGCTGTGACGATTGGCCTAATTTCCTGCCGGGGATCAATAAAGTTCCACAGAGCCGTCAGCAGTCTGTTGTGTCAAACACGGAGCGCTGCGTCATCACCACCAGTCAAACAGGAAGTGGCGAGAGCCACACGTCCTTTTATAAAAGGGGATAAATAGTCCCAGTAAATCCGTGTTAAGCCTCCACTTACTCATTTGAATCTCTATGCCGAGCGCGTCGCAGCTTGTTATGCCAAAGGAGGCTAAAAAAGATGAAGGGAATTGTGCTTTTGTTTACGCCAAACTCCATTCTCTGTTGTCTTTTAATTTTATTCATTTATTTGTTCGGGGAGGGGATTTGTTAGTCTGACACACACACACACTGCGTATCGGAATCAGAGCGGGAGGCGACAGAATCGAGAGGATAGAGACACAATGAGAGGAGCTATTTTTTTCCTGTCTTCTTCCTCTGAGTCTCTGACTTGAATGGCGGCTGATGCATTCAGCGTGAAGCGCAGCCGTGGCAGCCAACCCATCGCCGCTTCAGAAATAGCAAACCACCGCCGCTGCTGCTGCTGCTGCTGCTGCTGCTGCTCGCAAGAGCTTCAATTAGGGGAGGGATGTAAGATGTGTGTGTGTGTGTGTGTGTGGGGGGGAGGCAGGGGATTAAATTAAACTGTGGTCGCGCCCACAGGTTGTCACGCAGCCGATGACGATGAAAGGTGATTAAAAAGTGCAAGACGTGTTTATTTATAAAGGTGCTTTTAACAAATCGGTTTGTCACCAAAAAAAAAAAAAAAAAAACTGCGACGCATGCAGCGCCGGCGAGAGAAAACAAACAGAGCTAAAAACAGGTGATAAATAAAACGCTGGGGAGGGAAAAAAAAAAAAAAAAAAGAAAAAGATGAGAAGGAAAGTGCGAGAAGATTTCACATGACACATAAAAGACAAAGCAGGCAGAGATCCAAAAGACAAAGCAACTCACCGACCCCGAGACAACCTCACGAAGAAGTTTTTCAAAGAAATCCCCAAAACAAAAAAAAAAAAAAAACTTTTCGAGGTCAAACGTACTGCGAGGAACACAACAACAGTTCTGCTGTTGTCCATGTAAAGGTGCATTCAGACTGGGGGCCCTATCTTGCACCCGGCACAGCGCGGCATACAGCCCGACGCAAGTGTCTTTGCTATTTTAAATAGCAAACGCACCTGCGCCCATCTGTACTGCTGTCTTGATGCAGCAGGAAGTGATCGCGCCATTGACCAACAAAAACCTGGTCTAAAGTCAATAACGCAGCATTTCATTGTTATTTTAACAGAGCATTAGTACAATGCTCCTATAGGCTCGTGCACAGCAGCGTGCACACTATGCTTGTTACACACACAGGGACACACAGCAGCACACACACATGCAGAAGATTTCAAATAAAAATATTACAGTGCAAATCCTCCATCATAACAGCAATGCTCCAAGGTCCAAACGCGCCTGGCTTTTAAAGAGAATGGGAGATGATCTCTGATTGGTTGATTGCATGTTACGCCCAAACCACACCTCTGATTAATGAAGACACTAAGTACAACCCTTTAGGACCAGGCGCCCGGGGCGCACGGAGCCTTTTTTCCAGCGTCAAACTAGCAAAAGTGGATTTGGACACGCCCTAAACGCATCTGGGCCATGCGCCTCACGCCGTGCGCTTAGATGGTTAAAATATAGCCCTGAAAAGTTTAGTGAGATCTGTTCTTGCTGCAAGAACACACATTTTCCTTCAGTTACAGTAAAGTTATGTCACAATATGTAGCAAAACACGCAGCTTTCAAGCCGGGGAGCGGTAGCCTGACAAGCCAGACCCACATCCAGATGTTGGGTCATGGAACTCACCATTGGCAGGGCTCAATACCCTCTGCACGCAATAGGATAGTGCTCCAACCAATCAGAGCAACGCTAGCTGATAGATTCAACTTTTGCCGTATCCGTCTGGAAAAACTCCGAACACATCTTCCTTTTTTAAAAAGATTTCAACAATTCTTTGTTCTCTTCTCAAACAAAAGCTGAACTCCAAGTCTTCCAGAAGACCGCTGTTCAAAGCAGCAGCAGCAGCCATAAGCCCCGCCCACCGACTCTATACACGATGTGATTGGCCCGACTAGAGTTTGGATTTTCCAGCTCGTTGGCTGCAAATTAAATTTGCTGACGCTAGGGTGCGTCTAGATTTCTAGGCTAGGGGAGCGGAGTTCATGGCCCCAAAGAAGTCAAGGAGAAAACACAAGACTTTCACCCAGGAAAAGGGTGTTTGTGTCCCAGGAGTACTACTTAAGGGGGTCAGTGTTTTTAACCCAAACCATAATCTTCTTTCTAATCTTAACTTGTCATTTTAGTGTCTAAACTGAACTGTCGTTGCCACTTTTTTGTCGGCTAGACCCAACCGTAACTGCTGCTGTCCCCTCACGGTGGCTCTGTACCCGGAGCACGGTCACCTTTTCTCGGCTAAATGTAACCGTTAGGACACTAAACTTGCTGACCGGCTGTTTGGTCGCCGTAATTTCGTATGATGTCAAACAAATTGTTGTGCACACGTTTTCAAAATGATATCATACGAGCCCGTACACGAGACTGAGTTGGGTCATAAAACGCAAACAGTCACAGCTGTGTTTGCACCGGAGGAAGATCAGACGGATCAGTTACCTGAACTCTACACAACACACACTGTGACACGGGTGTGTGTGTGTGTGTGTGTGTGTGTGTGTGTGTGTGTGTGTCAGTCAAGTCAAGTCAATTTATTTATTTATAGAACACATTTAAAACCAACCCAGGCTGAACAAGAGTGCTGCACAAAGTTATGTTATGTTATAAAAACAAAGGAAGACTATAAAAAATTATAGACACAATGAACATCACGCAAACAACACACTTCTACACAAATGTCCCGAAACTAAATCATACGCCAGAGAATAAAAATGGGTTTTAAGACGAGACTTAAAGATGTCGGCAGTAGAGGAGGACCTGATATGAATGGGAAGTTTGTTCCAGAGTCTCGGGGCCACAACACTTTGTTTTCATCCAAGTCTGTGGAATAGCTAAAAGCAAGTGATCAGACCATCTTAGGTTCCTGGAGGAGGGATGTAGGGTGAGAAGATCTGCAATATATAAAGGGGCTGATCCATGTAATGCCTTAAAAACAAGTAACATTACCTTAAAATCCATTCTATATTTGAATATCGGGGAGATCTGATCCCTCCTTCTGGTACCAGTCAACAATCTAGCAGCCTCAGTCTGGACCAGCTGCAGATAAAGATGATTGGCAAATCCCAGAATACAAGAATACAAGGAATTGCAGTAGTCAATATGAGTGTGTGTGTGTGTGTGTGTGTGTGTGTGTGTGTGTGTGTGTGTGTGTGTGTGTGTGTGTTTGTGCGCGTGTGTGTGTGTGTGTTGATTGACAGTGCGGGATGCGTCTCCGTGGTGACTCGCAGGATGCAGGTGGTCCCGTGAGATCGGTTGCCTGGGGCAACATGTTGAGTCTCTGTGACATGTGAAAGCACTCTGACTTTGTGTGTGTGTGTGTGTGTGTGTGTGTGTGTGTGTGTGTGTGTGTGTGTGTGTTAGATAGTGAATATGTGTGTGTCTGTGTCTTGCATGATGACTAATTACTGTACATTCTATTATATTTCTCTCTCTCTCTCTCTCGCTCTCTCTTTATTTTAACCCTCAAATATCTCTATCATTGTCAGTGTTCCATGTTTTTTTGGACTCTGAGAGAAAATGTGTGTTCATCTGAGCATGTTAGAGACAATGCAGATATCGTAAAAAAAAAAAAATAAAGATCTGCAAAGAGAGGCGAGTGATGATGGAGTGATAATGAGCGGAGGAGATGAAACTTGAGTCTGGGTTCGGGTCTTTGCAGTTGAGGTGAAAGTGAAAACATCGTCGGACAAACCCTCCCTCTGTTTGTGAACCCGGCTCTCCATCTGGTCCCTGGGAGCCAGCGGACAGAGGCCTGCTGCATCCTAATTAACCACCTTATAGACTGGCCTACTTTACCTCCACACACACACACACACACACACACACACACACACACACACACACACACACACACACACACACACACACACACACACACACACACACACACAGTAAGCCAAAGTCCTGCAGGCACACAGTTAATTAAGCCCCGTTTTTCACTGCTGATGAAGAGAGAGAGAGGGGGAGAACGATGAAGGATGGAGAGAAAGAGAGAGAGGAAGAGAGATATAGAGATATGAGTTTAAAGATACAATAACGTGGCAGATAAGAATAATAAACAAAAAGAAAACGGAAAATCGACGCATAAATCCGTCTGATTTGGAGGGACAGACAGGTGGGGGGGGTGCTTGATCCACCAGAAGCAGAGCTTTTAAGTGTTATTCTCTTAGATGCAGTTAAAGCTGACATTCAAGTGTGTGTATGTGTATGTGTGTGTGTGTGTGTGTGTGTGTGTGTGTGTGTGTGTGTGTGTGTGTGTGTGTTTGGTAGTGTCACTGGGTCCGAGGGCATGCCCCCCACCCCACGAGACTTTTTTGGCCCTAATAGCCCAAATTTGGTGGGCTCTGGCACATTCTAATGCCACTGTTCCATCATATACAGTACACTGATCTAAATTATTGCATATTTTAATGAGTTTTCCTCCCTATATTTTGGTATATATTTTTTTATTATATGTCATTTTAATTATTGCCTATATCTATATGAGTCCATCAATCAGCTGATGCAACCTGAGTAATGTGCACACTCGCTACTTATGGTGCGTTCAAATCAACTCCGCCAGGCCAGGTCCGCTACCCCCTTGCTTCTGTAGAGCGCAGGATGTAGCAGGCGTGACAGGAAGTCATTTTTCTGCAGAGTGAAAAACTATTTGTAAGCCAGTCTGTCCGTGATGGAGGTGTGTGTGTGTGTGTGTGTGTGTGTGTGTGTGTGTCTCCCTGACCACTAATGTCTCTATAAGTCCTGGTGGAGACGTGGACGGGCCCTTCACTCTCCGGAGTGTGTGTGCGAGCGAACAGCAACATGAAAACTCACTTAGAGTTTGATTCTGTGGTCGGAGAGGAGGAGGCAGTGGAGGGAGGACGGAGAGAAGAAGACACAGAACAGAACATGGAAAGAAAAGAAGAGAACGTCGTCTATATCGAGTGGGGAGGAGGCGCTCAGCAAGTGAAGACAGCGAGAAAGTAAAACAAAAGAAGAAAATGAATGTAGAGATCTTTTAGGATGACTTTACTGTCTGTCAGAAGCTAAAAAAGATATATGAAAACAGACATTCTGAGCATTCCTGTCTAAATATCGTCTCAAAGTTAAGCAACATTTTGGGAAAAATTGCAAGGCAATTTTCAAAGAGGTCCCTTGACCTCTCACCCCAAGATATCTGAGTGAAAGTGGGTTATGGGTACCCAAGAGTCTCCTATTTACAATCCCATGCATGTTTTTCCTTGACAACCATCTTCTTTTTACCAAATGATGTAGAGATTTCTAGGCATTCTCTTATCGAATGTCTTGAAAAATAGCGCAAATAGATATATAATAAAACAAATAATCTGCCACGGACTGTCCGATCGGGGCTGAGCTCTGAATATTTACAACGTCTAGCTCTGCCCCTGAGTGGGAGAAACATATTCTTGGAACAAGCTGCGAGCGAAATGTGTTATTTGCTCTGGCAGATACATCCGATCCCTCCTTCAGACGTATTTCCATTCGTCTAATATGGAGCGGGGCTCAGAAGATGGCCATCGACTCCCGCAAGCCTTCGCGCTTAACGTAAAATACGCGAAGAAGTCATGTTTTGCTTAAGCACCACTGCACCTGGGATACCACAGCGAGCCTAAAACCTATCGTGGTAAGGTAACAGCCCTCTGTTAAACATACATCCACGGCAGTGATGATGCGCTTAAAAAGGTAGATTGAAGTGGGAAGAACGTAACGTGCGTAATGTAACGTGCGTAACGTAACGTAACGTAACGTGCGCAATGTGCATTCCATTCCCTTAAAAACAACCTACTACAACCATACTTTAAAGGGCCAGAACACTCAACCACAGTACACAAATACACGTACGGCAAGTGGAAGCATTAATAATCATGTTATACATGCATGGGAATGAATTACAAAATAGTATATCTCGCTTTTCACCCGACGGTCTGAAGTTTGCCGCTAGTTGCTTTTTTAGAAATAAAGCCGCCCAAGAGGGTCTGAAAAGCTGCCAAATCCGGCGAGAAAGTCGTAAAGTTTGCAACACTGGATGTGGAACTTTCTCTTCAAGTACTTTTTCCGAATTCTCATGGCAAAAAATACTTGTTCGCAGACATGCTGAAGCTGCAGTGTCTAACAGTGTCTAGCAGTGTCTAGCAGTGCCTAATAGTGTCTAACAGTGTCTAGCAGTGCCTACCAGTGTCTAGCAGTGTCTAAGAGTGCCTAGTAGTGTCTAACAGTGTCTAACAGTGCCCAGCAGTGCCTAACAGTGCCTAACAGTGTCTGACTTTTTGCTTGAAGCTAACAACGTAGCTATGGCTGAACTTTGGCCTACTTTAGCATATCAACATTAGCTCACTAAGAACCTGGGAACCACAATCCCAAACTGGCACTTTGATTTTCTGTGTACTGAATTGTTTACCTAAAGTAAACTTCTTTGACTTTTAAGAACATCATGTCTTTTTTTTAAATATGAGTTTTTCTAAAATTATACTTAAAAAAAAATCCCAATATATCGCCTTACGCACAGTATCGCAATATATTGCAGTATATTGAATCGTGACCCCATGTATCGTGCTACGTATCCTGTCGCCAGATCCTCGCCAATGCACACAGCCCTAATGAACATTGATTATTTAACGTTAAGATATTGTCCTTTTTGTAAGTGTTTCTTTGTATAATGTGAGAATGTGCTATTCCTGACGGCCAGCTGCTGCAGTGACACACACTGGAGCTTTGGAGATCAAAAAACCCGCGGGATCAGATGAGACTTTGGAGCGACATAAATTAAACACGGCCGCTGTGTCCGCAGAGCAAACTGATGACATCGTTGCATCAGCCGCCGCCGTTCGGTTCCCAGCGAACTGAGGCTGAAACTAAGAAGCCCTCTGCTTCGCTCCGGTTGTTTCCCACAGAGGGGAATACAGACGGGGGGCCCTAAGGCGCTGCGTTCAGGAGCCTCATCCTCTCCCAAATTCAATCCATTCAGACACACCGCAGAGATCCACAGGCCTGATTTCTATTG
>NC_041336.1:5714009-5766509 GCF_004354835.1 Perca flavescens | reverse complement strand
ACATGAACCTGTCATGGGGAGAGGCCCCAACATGCTGCCATCAGGGACACAAGGCAATGGAGAGTGCTCATTGAAGCCTTATGTCCTATAGGGGACGAAGAGGAGTAAGTAAGTAAGTAAGTGTCTGTACAGAAAACAAAACCTGCATTCACACAACTGTTTGATCCACTACCCTGGGTCGAGATGTGGTTAACAGGGTTCAACATTTGACCTTTTCCACAGCAGACATGTTGACTTGTCATTGTAGGAAAAGCACAGCTGAAATCGATCAGCTTAACAATGCCTCAGTTCCATCAAGTGTCCCAGTAAAATGTTTCAGTGAGTCAGCATGCACAATACCAGGTCCTCTCCTAAGTGGAATGCAGCCATCATTAATGGTTTAATACCAGGGTCTCTCCTAAGTGGAATGCAGCCATCATTAATGGTTTAATACCAGGACCTCTCCTAAGTGGAATGCAGCCATCATTAATGGTTTAATACCAGGACCTCTCCTAAGTGGAATGCAGCCATCATTAATGGTTTAATACCAGGACCTCTCCTACGTGGAATGCAGCCATCATTAATGGTTTAATACCAGGACCTCTCCTAAGAGGAATGCAGCCATCAGTAATGGTTTAATACCAGGACCTCTCCTAAGAGGAATGCAGCCATCATTAATGGTTTAATACCAGGACCTCTCCTAAGAGGAATGCAGCCATCATTAATGGTTTAATACCAGGACCTCTCCTAAGAGGAATGCAGCCATCAGTAATGGTTTAATACCAGGGTCTCTCCTAAGTGGAATGCAGCCATCATTAATGGTTTAATACCAGGACCTCTCCTACGTGGAATGCAGCCATCATTAATGGTTTAATACCAGGACCTCTCCTACGTGGAATGCAGCCATCATTAATGGTTTAATACCAGGACCTCTCCTACGTGGAATGCAGCCATCATTAATGGTTTAATACCAGGGTCTCTCCTAAGTGGAATGCAGCCATCATTAATGGTTTAATACCAGGGTCTCTCCTAAGTGGAATGCAGCCATCATTAATGGTTTAATACCAGGACCTCTCCTACGTGGAATGCAGCCATCATTAATGGTTTAATACCAGGACCTCTCCTAAGTGGAATGCAACCATCAGTAATGGTTTTGAATACACCTGTGCTATTCCTACTCGACATGTCAAAATGTCTGCCGTGGAAAAGGCCTATAAGGGTTTCCTGATGGCCCGGGACAAGTTAAACGAAACTTCTTGCAAGTAAGTGTAACAACCTATTCGCCCATTCGGGCATCATCTTAATCATGATTTGATCGATCTGAATGTGCCTTTGGCCAATCAAGAATTAAGTTGGTGGTTGATGCTTTTGACTTTTTTTTTTCTTACGTTTATTTTATTATTATTATTATTTTTTTTACATTTTTGACACTTTTTATGTTTTTTTTTTTCAAACGTTTATTTACGTTTTTTTTTTTTTCAAGTTTGAATTTTTTTCCAATATTTTGTAACACATTTTTTGACGCTTTCTTTTGGAACTTTTTTTTTTACATTTCTCTGAATTTCTTTTATAGGTCCAGTAAAAATTTACTTTGGGGCAAATAGAATGCTCGCATTGAACCCTGGGTTTATAATTGCTTCTTTTTTTGGGGGGGGGCTACAAAAGAAAATCCCACAAATGATCATCCTGTTAAATAGTCCAGCAGAAGCTGAGCAAATGTAGTTCCAACCAGGTATTAATAAGACTCTGTGGACACTTTGAATTCTTTGTTTCAGGTACTTTTTTTTTTCGGTTTGCTTCCCTTTCAGCACGAATCCCAGCGCAGCTTACAGTGAAATCTGTTCACTTTCAACACAGTCAAGTCCAAACTAGAGCCGGTGAAGAAGCAGAACATCACTTTTCGGAGCGCTCTAAAGCATCAGAGGGTAAAATGATGTGCGACAGAACGACTGATGGTGCAAACCGAGCGGCAGAATTTCAGCAAAGTCGCACAGATTACAGATTAAACACACATTCAGAGCCAAGACGACAAGTTTTAAAGTCGTCTCGATCGAGGGGCGGATTCCCCTGTTTTTCATCTGCAAGATGTTTTTAACACCCTTCGGATGAATTACACTGGCTCTTCTGCCTCACTTTTGCGGCCACGTTATTTCAACAGATTTCAACACTCTTAAGCTTCACGGCGGCTCTGCGGCGCTGCAATTAGGTTAGCCCAGGACTCCGATGGATTTATAATGATCCGAGGGCTGCAGGGCGCTCAGGAGGACACAACCGCCGTTACTTAGTGCTTTGGTCGCGCTGATTTCGGCAGCCTTTCTCGCTACGAAATAGCCAAAGTGGCGGCTTTGGAAGATTGGACCAAATTAGCCAAGTGTGTGTGTGTGTGCAGAGTGTGTGTTGTCGTGTTGGATGTTCCTGGGTGTCTGAAAAGCCGAGTGTTCATCCACACAATGGAGCAAATCTGAGCCTTTGATCATCAGGCCGAGTCGCCAGATCTGCAGGGAAAGAGATTGTGTGTGTGTGTGTGTGTGTGTGTGTGTGTGTGTGCAGATAATCACCAATGCATCAAAGTTTATCACGGAAAGAAATTGGCTTAATTCCATTCAGCCGAAAATGCCTCTATTATTGCGTGTGTGCGTGCGTGTCCTGCACAGCAGCCAATAAACTGCTGCGATTAATGTGACTTAAGAAAAGGGCGAGATGCAAATGTGCGAGTGGTCACGAGCAGAGCGCGTTCTTTAAGGTCAACACATTCGCACGAACGGCTTCGTATGATATCGTGCAAAAGCGTACACGCAGCAATTCATACGATGTTTATGTGTTGAATGTATAGAGAGTTAACGCCTACTTTTCGGACTTAGCATACATTAATAACACGGACCAAAAATACCACAGGACATTGTAGGTCATATCTTTTGTTCACTGCAATATACAGTATTGTAAGTTGTAGATGTAATATAAATGTAATATGCAATTCCGCTGTCTGTGTCATTCATGAACTCACTCGGAGTAAAACCTCAGTAACTACTTGCCACCTCACGATGAGACTCAACTTCACTTGAGGGGACACAGACATTGTAAGTAGTGGTAAGATATTCCTGTTATAATTCATGCTTAGTAACAAAACTACTGATTCTGATTCTGATATCCTACGAAATCAAAGCGACCGCCAACGGGTCGCATGACAGTTAAGTTCAGCGTCTTAACGGTTACATTTAGCCGTAAAAAGGTGACTGTGATTGTGGTTTGGGTTAAAACCACCGGGCCTCCTTAAAGGTGCAGTAGGTAAGACTTATAAAACTAACTTTTGGTCATATTTGCTGAAGCTGACCCTATGTTCCAGTAGAACTACATGAAGCAGGTCATGAAGCACCACCTACAGCCTGTAGTGGGATTTGCAAAAATCTACAGCTCCCTGTTCAGATGCACCAATCAGGGCCAGGATTGTCTAACTGCGTGTCAATCCCTGCTCATGCACATGCATTCATTCTCCCTTGTGGGGGGAGGGGGCTTAGGAGACCGTTTTGGGATTTAGCAGAAATGGGGGAGGGACTGAGAAGTTGTCGATGTTCAAATTTTTAGGCTAAATCCTGGATCTTCACAATCCTACCTACGGCACCTTTACTCACGGGTCACAAACACACGTTTCCTGGGTGTAAGTCTTGGGTTTTCTCCTTAACTTCTTCAGGACATGAACACCTGTTTCCTGGGTGAAAGTCTTGTGTTTTCTCCTCAACTTCTTCAGGACATGAACACCTGTTTCCTGGGTGAAAGTCTTGTGTTTTCTCCTTAACTTCTTCAGGACATGAACACCTGTTTCCTGGGTGAAAGTCTTGTGTTTTCTCCTTAACTTCTTCCAGGACATGAACACCTGTTTCCTGGGTGAAAGTCTTGTGTTTTCTCCCATGAACCCCTGTTTCCTGGGTGAAAGTCTTGTGTTTTCTCCTTAACTTCTTCAGGACATGAACACCTGTTTCCTGGGTGAAAGTCTTGTGTTTTCTCCTTAACTTCTTCCAGGACATGAACACCTGTTTCCTGGGTGAAAGTCTTGTGTTTTCTCCCATGAACCCCTGTTTCCTGGGTGAAAGTCTTGTGTTTTCTCCTTAACTTCTTCAGGACATGAACACCTGTTTCCTGGGTGAAAGTCTTGTGTTTTCTCCTTAACTTCTTCCAGGACATGAACTCTGCTCCCCGGTTTGAAAGCCCTGTCAGTCAAACATCGACCAAATTTCAAATTTCAACCTACGAGGATCCTCACGCTCTTATACAGCAGCAGTCAACGTGCTGCTGACAGTAATAAATACGTGGAATACATACCAATTACAGTGCTATTTCACTCTTGGAAAGAAAACATATTTCCATAAATGTTGAACTGTTTCTTTAAGCCGTTCCCCCCCCCCCAGTGTGGATGATGTAAAAAGCACATAAAAAAAACAACTGGTGGCTGAGTTGAAGGAGATGGAGCAGGTCGGGTTAATTGTGTTGAAGTGTGCCGGTCGATGAGGCTCACATAGCGGATACCATGTTTGACTAATGAGAGCATCTGTCGAGACACACACACACACACACACACACACACACACACACACACACTCACTCACTCACACACACACACACACACACACACACACACACACACACGCACACACACTCGCAGTGCCGCGTGTCCCGGGAGGAAGGGAACTCTGTTCTCTTTTCAGTCTCATCACAGTCTCTGTCATCTTCAATCTGCCTCACATCCCGTCTCCATGACGACGTGTCCCCCCCACCCCACCTTCTTCACTACAACCGCTGCAGCGATCAAAACATCATCATCATCATTATCATCATCATCATCATCACCCTCTGAGACCCACAGCCAGCCAATAGGGGAGGGGGGGGGGAGCTGCAGGTCAACAAGGTGTAATCCTTGGCATACAAAGCACGGCTCTGGGACCTGAGCGGGTCCCTGAAGGGATTTTGAAGGGTCCTTAACCCCCTTGAACGCTGACGGTGCCTTCAGTTTGTCTGGGAATAAAACATTTTCCACACTAAATGCGAACTTCAAAGTTTGAACTATTCAAAAATATGGTGTTATATACAGTATGTGGCGTTATATACAGTTTGTGCCTCATTCCTGAGCGAGTAACTGCATGTTTTGAGCACAGAGAACTATATTTTTGCAAGCACATTACATTACACTAGGAATTAAAAATCGCAAAAAATTATTTCGTTTGAGCAAACAAAAATCTATTCCGTGCTCAATAAATTACATATTAACGTGCAATCATAACCCCTCTCACGAAGTTTACTCACGTGCCCTCTCAAATACTTTTTCTCACACTCGCTCAAATCTTTCACAGCGTTACAAGTGTGCCACAAAACCAACCAATCGGAGAATTAAAGGTCAATTCTGATTGGCTGTTCGTCTCCAATTAGATCGCAAGGAGCAGGAAACCAAAATCTTTTTCAGTCAACACCTGTTGGTCAGGATACTGGTACAGCTTATACAGTGGAGCAACTAGCCTAACTAAAATATAGTTATCTGTGCTCAAAACAGTACAATAAAGTTACTTGCTCAGGAATGAGGCACATATACCGTATAACGCCACGAAAAGAACAGAAAAGGCAACGTGTTCTCGTGAACGGGTCGGTATGATATAGTAAAAAATGTATCTACACCAAACGTATGATACCCTATGAAACTAAGCAGGGGCGGACTGGGACATAAACAAAAATATATCTGTCAACTTTGCACATTTAGTTGCACAAGCCTCACGGTCTTAACTTTTTTTCTCTATTTTTTGCCAGTGGTGTTAATATATGAGTATGCATGATATTTCACTTGAATGCATACAATTTGGATTATGACCCCGAAACTGTTTGGGCTGATCAACTTGGGGATCTCTGGCCACTTGAACTACAGTATGTGTTGGTCATGAATTATGATTAAATATCCAGCCCCTCGCCCCCCACAGACTAAAATTTTATTTAGTAGGCTTTTGTGATAGGCCTACGCCAGTGTTGGCGCTTCTTTCAGCCGCCCACATCGGCCCAAGAAGGCATTCGACAGACGATTGCCAGATTGCCAGTCCGCCCATGTATCTAGGCGACCGCCGGATGGTCATGTGACGCTGGCTACAGAGCTCAGTTGTATCAGCGGCTGTTGGTAGTTGAGTTTACCAGACAAAAGGTGACTGTGAGACGGTTACAGGGCACCGCGAGCTGCCGTTTTTTTTGGCGGACATTACATTTATATGTTTAGGCAACAAAAAGTGAACACAATGCAGCGACGACAGTTAAGTTTCGGGAAAAGTTAGTGGTTTGGATTGGAACACTCCAAAAAAAACACACATTTCCTAGGTGGAACTCTTGAAGGTCCTGTGTTTTATGCATCCCAAGTAATTAAACAAGTGAAAATGACATTGTTTTGTCCCCCTAACTTTGTTCCCTTCCTCCTGCACTTTTTTGGAACATGCCAATTAGACTTTGGGTTTAGGACTCCATTGAGAATATGCTTTTTCTGAAGCTCAACATCTTTTTTCATCTCAGTTTTTAGATCCTATAAAGGTCCCATTCCACACTATATGACAATTCCAGAGTGTGAAATATTTGAGCCAAATATTACACTTTTTAGAGCTTCAAAAATAATGTAAATAAACAGGACTTTTAGCATGTAAAGATCCAGCATATTTCCACATGTAAATGGGTGAATTAAGGGTTTATTTCAACCAAACCAGAGTGGTGATTGTTGGAACATTGGAAAGACGAACCAAGACGGATTTTAATAGTTTTATTTTGTTTCTGTCGTCATTGAATAAAGTGTGTTTTATGATGATAAAATTACTATTTATTTACATCGAGTCTGGTGGGCTTGGTGATGGTGTATTTGGGGCCGTTTCATGTTAAACTAAAAGGATCTTACTCTTTAACAGAAAGGTCTATCTCTGTAGAGATCTTTTCCATAAAGTTGTCAGACACTTAAATATAATAGAATAATAATCTGAGCATGTCGAATCAGTTCAAATCTATGTTGCAGTTTTTTAATAACCACATCTAACTGATCTTTATTGAACATGTTGAAACTTCCAGTATTAGTTGGGTTGCATTCCTGAGACATTCTTGTCTTTTCTCAGGACACACTGAACCGTCTCGTTCTTAAACTAAAGTGAAAACATCCAAAAATGACCAGAGTTGGAGTTTTTTACACATGACAAACATTCTCGTTCTCATTATGTCTCACTTGATCTTTGTCTGCGTTCCTGTTGGACTCAACAGCAGAGGGAAGATGACTCACATCAAAGACAGTCAGCGAAATGTTAACGCCTGACTCGCCTTCACTGATCTGTGTGTGTGTGTGTGTGTGTGTTTTGTGTGTGTGTCGGTCTCATATCAACTCACACTCGTACAGAAACTCACCATCACCAGTGTATTGAGACTGAGGCAAGACCAAGACTTTGTAGGTTTGAGACAAAGACAAGACCAAGACTTTGTAGATTTGAGACAAAGACAAGACCAAGACTTTGAGGGGTTGAGCCCGAGGCAAGACCAAGACTTTGAGGGGTTTAAACTGAGACAAGACCAAGACTTTGAGGGGTTGGGACCAAGACAAGACCAAGACTTTGAGGGGTTTAAACTGAGACAAGACCAAGACTTTGAGGGGTTGGGACCAAGACAAGACCAAAACTTTGAGGGGTTTAAACTGAGACAAGACCAAGACTTTGAGGGGTTGAGACCGAGACAAGACCAAGACTTTGAGGGGTTCAGACTGAGACAAAGAATAAATACCAAAACTCCTTTGGGATGGACTGTAAGTTATCTCTCTGCTGATTATCTTTGTTCATGCTGTCACTCTGTAAAGCTTTTCCCTCTGAACCCAGAAAAGATCCTCTGAACACTCGAATGGAAGTCATTTATATTTCACTAGACACTACCGAGGATTCAACCTGTGAATCCACTGACTTAACCCTTGTGTTGTCTTTGGGTTAAATTTGACCCATTTTCAAAGTTTCTTTATCGGAAAAATGTTCTGCCATTCAAAGTAATAAAATGGTTTCAAAACAGTTTCCTGACTAAAAATTGACATTTACCAGTCTGTGATAATCCATCAACATACACTCACCTAAAGGATTATTAGGATTACCTGTTAAATTTCACGTTAATGAAATTATCTAATCAACCAATGGCAGCTGCTTCAATGCATTTAGGGGTGTGGTCCAGGTCTAGACAATCTCCTGAACTCCAAACTGAATGTCAGAATGGGAAAGAAAGGTGATCTAAGCAACTTTGAGCGAGGCATGGTTGTTGGTGCCAGACGGGCTTATCGGAGTATTTCCCCATCTGCTCAGTTACTGGGATTTTCACGCACAACCATTTCTAGGGTTTACAAAGAATGGTCTGAAAAAGGAAAAACATTGAGTATGCTGCAGTCCTGTGGGGCGAAAATGCCTTGTTGATGCTAGAAGTCAGAGGAGAATGAGCCGACTGATTCCAGCTGATAGAAGATCAACTTTGACTCAAATAACCACTCGTTACAACCGAGGTGTGCAGCAAAGCATTTGTGAAGCCACAACACGCACAACCTTGAGGCGGATGGGCTACACCAGCAGAAGACCCCACCGGGTACCACTCATCTCCACTAAAAATAGGAAAATGAGGCTACAATTTGCACCAGCTCACCAAAATTGAACAGTTGAAGACTGTAAAAATGTTGCCTGGTCTGATAAGTCTCGATTTCTGTTGAGACATTCAGATAGTAGAGTCAGAATTTGGCGTAAACAGAATGAGAACATGGAT
Organism: Perca flavescens; assembly: GCF_004354835.1. Classification (NCBI taxonomy): domain Eukaryota; kingdom Metazoa; phylum Chordata; class Actinopteri; order Perciformes; family Percidae; genus Perca; species Perca flavescens. The sequence goes on along the minus strand of NC_041336.1, from coordinate 5,757,755 downwards.
CGATCATGCCTTGTTACCACTGGGCAGGCTGGTTGTGGTGGTGTAATGGTGTGGGGGATGTTTTCTTGGCACACTCTAGGCCCCTTAGTATCAATTGGGCATTGTTTAAATGCCACAGCCTACCTGAGCATTGTTTCTGACCATGTCCATCCCTTTATGACCACCCATCCTCTGATGGCTACTTCCAGCAGGATAATGCACCATGTCACAAAACTCGAATCATTTCAAATTGGTTTCTTGAACATGACTATGAGGTCACTGTACTAAAATGGCCCCCACAGTCACCAGATCCCACCCCAATAGAACATCTTTGGGATGTGGTGGAACGGGAGCTTCGTACCCTGGATGTTCATCCCACAAATCTCCATCGACTGGAAGATGCTATCCTATCAATATTGACCAACATTTCTAAAGAATGCTTCCAGCACCTTGTTGAAACAATGCCAACGAAAAATTAAGGCAGTTCTGAAGGCGAAAGGGGGTCAAACATGGTATTAGTATGGTGTTCCTAATAATCCTTTAGGTGAGTGTATATTCATCTGATCTTCACTATAGTGAAAATAATTCATAATGTCTGCCTATTTTACTCCAAAATAAGGTATAATTTCATGTACAGTAAATGTGGTTCATTGGCCAAGTGTAAAACTATTGGTAATAAGTTGCAATGAAGTTGGCTAGAATTGGGTGATACTATACTTTATGCTTTATAAAAAGGCAAAACAGACCGGGAGTTAATTTTGTTGGACAACAAGTGCATGGTCGACAGGAAGACAACATAAGGGTTAAAAACCTGCATCTGAACTCGACTGCAGAACGGCGTAACGTGACTCAGCGTTGGAGCCTCGGGAGACAAGTATCGGACCAAGGTAACTTCCTGACCCAGGACTACCATGACACAGCAGCTTTTTATTTCATCAGAGACCAAGAGGAAACTGGCAACAGATAGTGGTGGAAGAAGTATTCAGACCCTTATATTCAAATACCAATACCTCACTGACAGAAGCAAATAACACTGCATGTCTTTGAATCGCCAGGCTGAGACGATGTGACAGATTGCCAGATTGGTCTATTATCCCTCAAGAAATTTGGGCAGTTTTATGTGTTTGGCTTGGAAACATAATATTGACTAGCAACACTGCTTGTAGTTCTACTCCTACATTTCCCTTGAACACATTGTTGTGACGTGTTGTACAACCATTGGCTACGTACCTAGCATGCGGTATAGATTACTAGCTACCCTGAAACAGAGAAGACGAACGGTAATGAAAAGTTAATTAGGAAAAAACAAACAAACATTTGGCTAGTGGAAAGTCTGAAACGATGGTAACTTTAACAATCTGCTAGCCGCGTTGGCTGGTGATCAAAAACGTTAATTTAAAGCCGTGCACACCACGATCACGTTGATCACATCTTGACTTAAAGAAACAGCAAAAGGAAGAATTTCATGTTTTGTCAGAAGGGTCTTCAGTCTCAGCAGAAAGAAATGATTGAATTTGATTAAGATAAAAGTTAGTTTCAGTTGATGATAGGTTGACGGCAGCAGCGTGGGAAAATGCTGCAGAAACACATAGTGTGGTTTAACACCATTAAAGGAGAAGACTTGTCCAGGTACATTTCACACATTTAATATTGTTAAGCATGATATTTATTTATCAATCATAATGCTAAAAAATGTGATAGTGATGAAGATTGAAAAGCTTTTGGATTTTTTCTGTAGCAGTACATTAAGACCGTGCTCCAATCAGCATGACAGCACACCCAGAGCCGTTTGAGCACACCACGTACTCTCTCTTTGTGACGACCAGTTTGATTTTTTACACTGTGAGAGGACAGGCTGTTCTCATGATCCAGTCGTACATATAGCTACGAAAAATGATGCACTTTTTATATATATATATATATATATATGAATTACGACTGGATCATGAGAACAGCCTGTGTAACAAACACAGTGTAACAAATAAAACTATATATATAATAAAACAATCTACATATCAATATGCTTTACATTAAATGCTGAAGAAAAACAAATGATGCCATTTTGGCATTGTAGGCCTTTATTTGTGACAGGACAGCTTAGAAATAAAGAAAGGGGAGAGAGAGGAGGAACAACATGCAGCAAAGGGCCACAGGTCTCATCTAATCTCTGACTGAATAATCAACATCAGTAAACTGAATTCTTATTTCTCTCTCAGACCAGAGGTCTCTCTGCTTCTCTCAGTCTTTTCTACCGATAGCAGTGTGTTGGTTGATACTGTTGGTCATCATGGGCCTCCGTATATACTGTGAGTACCACTGTCTTAACTTGTTGTTGTTAGTCCTTATTTAAAGGACAAGTTCACATTTTATCAAGTCTGTCAGACGCCCATATGTTCCTAGAAACAGTTTTTGCTCGGTGTAATCCTTCCTCCTCTTCATACTGGCTCTGCTCAAAGATGTATTCCAAAGTTAATCTGAAGCTAATATGAGGATTCAGCAGTCTGAGTTAGAAAAATCAAGTATGTATCATCTAAGGTTACAACCTTTATAGTACCAAGTTCACTCTTTGTGTTTTCCCAGACAGGATTCCTGAAGCAGAGTGATAACAACACAAAGATATTTAAAGATAAAACCATATTTTGACAAACTTAGACTACTGAAGTAGGACTGTGGACTTTGTCCCCATCTTTTAAATTAGAAATGCATTAGTAAAAGATCTGTTATTCTGTAGTATGAACAGGAGGAATGATCAGAGCTAGAAAACCCAGTTTTAATGTTCATATGAACACCTGACTATTGTTTTAAGATAGATTTGTAACATATGAATCCATCCTGTAATGTCTTTTATTATAATGTAAAACACTAAAGTGGCATAATTGATAAAAAACAAAAATGCATTGCTTACTATGATGATCACAGACCTGATTGCAGTAAACCAGGAGCTGGAGACGGAGATGAACAACTTAAGAGGACAAATACAAAACATCAGTCGAGCTCAGTGGAGCATTGATGAATACTGCCCCAAAGAAAATGACGGTATGTTCAGAATACATGAAAAAGATCCAATTATAACCAAAAATAATAATAATATCACAATGCAGTAATGTTGTTTATTGGTTGGTGTCTGTTGTTTCAGAGAGACGGTGTAGAGCTTGTCAGAAGGACTGGGAACTCTTCAAGTCCAGCTGCTATCTGAGTAATGATCCTTCTGATCAGAAAACCTGGGAAGAAGCTCAAGAAGACTGCAGAGCACGGAGCTCAGATTTGTTTATTGTACATAGTCAAGGTGAACAGGTAATGACAAAACTGTGGGAGTTTTTATGACACAGTTATGAAATAAAATTTATTTTCTTTAGATGTGAACACACTGTGAGTCTGTAGATCAGTGTGATTATTAAACTATAGTGTTTAAATCTCTGATAAATGTTTCTCTCTTGTCAGGATGTACTCAGTCTTTACAGATTCTGGATTGGCCTGAGAGCTGAAGGAGGGAGATGGAAGTGGATCAATGGAAGTGATCTGACTGTAAGGTAAGAGACACATTCCTAAACCCTTTGAATCATAAATCTATCAGCCTTGATATAAACATCATGTTCTTCCCTCAGTGTCAGCTACTGGATAGATGAACCACCATCTGCTGCTGACGGTCAGTGTGTAGTTTCTGATGAGTCCAAATGGAGATCAGTGAGCTGTGCTGAGAGATACACATGGATCTGCCAAAAGAAGTCTTTATCTGTTTAAACACTGCAGTCAGACTTGAGAAGGTTACTGGATACTCTGCATGATAATATCAACTGGCTTCATAAATATCAAACTGGGAGACTTGTACTTCACAATTTAAATTTAAATGTTTTGTTTTTCAAAAATATATAGGTATTTTATTTAGTTTACTGTAAAAAAAAGAGAAAACAAATATTTACAATTACTTTTAAAGCTCTCTCTGTGTGTGTGTTTATGTGTGTGTGTGTGTGTGTGTGTGTGTGTAAATGTAAAGTATAGGTGAATTAGATATTGGATTATATAGGTATGGTACTAAACTGTTAAGTATTAATAACTGTGAATGTGCTTTTGTTCTCCTTTGTTAGAGATGTGATGTTTATAATTTGTATATCAGCAGATTGATGAGAGGGACAGACAGACTGCTCAGCTTCCTGTTTCCTGTGTGACAGGTTATATTGTTGCTACTCATGAGCCAACATGGAGACAGAGCATTACTTGTTTTTCTTCAGCATTTAATGTAAATCATATTAATATGGAGAGTGTTTAATCTATCTAGAAGCAAAGTCCTGTTTCATTACATTGAATAAAAACGCTGCAACACATTGTTGTTCTTGTCTTCTCCGTACATCATGCTGACTCCATGTCAGAAGAGACATCATTCAGGATGTTACAACATCACTGATCAGGATGTGTGAGAAGCAGAAGTTCACTAAGACTCTCACAGTGGACCAGACACTCTCATACAGGACTGCAGCAGGACATTTGTTCAGGATGAAGAGAATAACCACTGGATATAGCTGGTAATTCAACAGATCCAATGGTGGAAGTATTCAGATCCTTTACTTCAGTAGAAATAGGGTTATTCATCGTCTCCTCTATATTCATATAGGTGGGCAAATGCATTTTTGTCTCAGTGCATGCATTGTCTTTGTCTGGCGCCGTTGCCGCCGCTAGCTTAGCTTAGCGTAATGAATGGAATGCAGAAACAGTGACTTTGTGCCAGCCGCAGAGCCTCGCGAGCTGCCGATATGTCTGTGCCCAAGTAGCAGTGCTTCGGCTGTAGCCTACTTCCACCCAATTCTAGTCCCAAGTCAATATCTGCCTAGGAAATCATCTAGTCTTAATCTGCATTGCTATTTTTACTCGTTGTAAATATGCAGGCCACAAGAAGTAATTAGGTTTTGTTTTTGTTGTTGTTGGGGTCACTTTTACTCACGACATGCTAACGGCAACAAAGGATTCCATTCATTACGCTAAGCTAAGCTAGTGGCACCGCCACCGGATTAAGACAATGCATGCAAAAATGCGTTTGCCCACCTATAAAAATATAGAGGAGACGGTGAATAACCCTATTTCAACAAACGGTGGCGTATTCCTTTAAGTAAAAGTCTATAAGTATCATCAGGAGGAGTTTAGACCGAGACAAGACCAAGACTTTGAGGGGTTCAGAATTAAATGCCAACACCTTTGGGATGGACTGGAAGTTATCTCTCTGCTGATTATCTTTGTTCATGCTGTCACTCTGTAAAGCTTTTCCCTCTGAACCCAGAAAAGATCCTCTGAACACTCGAATGGAAGTCATTTATATTTCACTAGACACTACCGAGGATTCAACCTGTGAATCCACTGACTTAAAAACCTGCATCTGAACTCAACTGCAGAGCGGCGTAATGTGACTCAGCGTTGAAGCCTCGGGAGACGAGTGTCAGACCGAGGTGACTTCCTGACTCAGGGCTACCATAACACAGCAGCTTTTAATTTCATCAGAGACTCCTGAATCCAGGAGTTGCTGTTACGCTTTCAAACGAGAAAACGAGAAGACGAACAGTGAAGAAAAGTTAGGAAAAAACAAAAAAACATTTGGCTAGTGGAAAGTCTGATTGGCTGGTAACTTTAACAATCTGCTAGCCATGTTGGCTGGTGATCAAAAACGTTAATTTAAAGCCGTGCACACCACGATCACTTATTGGTCATGTCTTGATGTAGAGAAACAGTAAAAAGAAGAATTTCATGTTTTGTCAGATGGGTCTTCAGTCTCAGCAGAAAGAAATGATTGAATTTGATTATGATAAAAGTTAGTGTCAGTCAATGATAGGCTGAGGGCAGCAGCTTGGGTAGATGCTGCAGATGCACACACTGTGTGTATCTGCAGAAACATTAGCTGCTAACCAAACAACAACTCCGTCACACTTTAAAAGTAGAACTAACAATTAAATATATTCTCTGTGAAATTTAAATTGGTACACATTATTTTTCATAATACATGATGCTTTTGAAGCATGACAACACATTGACAGCAAAAGCAAAAATTACAGCTGTGTTAAAATCAAACATTTTTGTAATTAGTGTAATTATTTAGGCAACCAGAGTCTGTATATTTCTGACTTTGTTCCCCTTGTGGTCTTATCTATTAAGACACTTTGGATAATGCACGCACTATACTTCCCCTTCATTAAACACGTTATTATTAGCTGCCAATTGGCAATCTGTGAGTACCACTGTCTTAACTTGTTGTTGGTCCTTATTTAAAGGACAGGTTCACATTTTATCAAGTCTGTCAGATGCCTACATGTTCATAGAAACAGTTTTTGCTCGGTGTAATCCTTCCTCCTCTTCATACTGGCTCTGCTCGAAGATGTATTCCAAAGTTGATCTGAAGCTAATATGAGGCTTCAGCAGTCTGAGTTAGAGAAATCAAGTGTGTATCATCTAAAGTTACAACCTTTATAGTACCAAGTAAAGAGGAGCTGCAACAATGTGCAGTACAACCTCTAAATACAATTGTGAACCTGACAATGAGCATAATATGAACACTTTAAAGGTCTCATGACATGCTGCTTTTTGGATGCTTTTATATAGACCTTAGTGGTCCCCTAATACTGTATCTGAAGTCTCTTTTATATAGACCTTAGTGGTCCTCTAATACTGTATCTGAAGTCTCTTTTATATAGACCTTAGTGGTCCCCTAATACTGTATCTGAAGTCTCTTTTATATAGGCCTTAGTGGTCCTCTAATACTGTATCTGAAGTCTCTTTTATATAGACCTTAGTGGTCCCCTAATACTGTATCTGAAGTCTCTTTTATATAGACCTTAGTGGTCCCCTAATACTGTATCTGAAGTCTCTTTTATATAGACCTTAGTGGTCCCCTAATACTGTATCTGAAGTCTCTTTTATATAGACCTTAGTGGTCCCCTAATACTGTATCTGAAGTCTCTTTTATATAGACCTTAGTGGTCCCCTAATACTGTATCTGAAGTCTCTTTTATATAGACCTTAGTGGTCCCCTAATACTGTATCTGAAGTCTCTTTTATATAGACCTTAGTGGTCCCCTAATACTGTATCTGAAGTCTCTTTCCCGAAATTCAGCCTTGGTGCAGAATTACAGCCACTAGAGCCAGTCCCACAATGAGCTTTCCTTAGGATGTGCCATTTCTGTGTCTGTAGCTATTGAGGAGGAGAGGGGGGGCAAGGTGGAGGCTGGGGGTGTGGTCTTGACCAACTGCCACTTTGCTCGTTTGAAAGCCATGATGTCTCTCTCTCATGGGTGGGCCAAATTCTTTGGGTGGGCAAAGCAGAGAAAGGGGAGGTAACATTGCTCCTTATGACATCATAAGGAGAAGATTCCAGATCGGCCCATCTGAGCTTTCATTTTCTCAAAGGCAGGGCAGATACCCAGTAGAGGGTGACAATTTTTCGGGACCCGCTGGAGTCCCGAAGTACGGGAGTCAATATGACTGTCGGTAACATGTTCGGGACAGATAGAGCATAGAAATCAACGGGAGAGGGATGGAGCCGGAGATTAAATAAAAAAATGATGCTGCAATGCGGTGAGTGAATGTGAGTGTGAGTTCTTTATGGGCCAGCCCAGCCAAAAAATAGGCCTATTTATATCGGCGATTCGGCACAAAAGTGCGTTGGCCCACCGGGAAAATGCCCGGGATGCCAGATGGCCAGTCCAGCCCTGACTCTGTCACATCTTAAAAGCAGAACAAAAACAAAATATATTCTGAGAAATGTAAATTGGCACAGATTATTTACAGACTTTGTTCCCCTTTTGATTGTGATCTTAAAAGACACTTCGGACAGCAATGCACACTATAGCCTACTTCCCCTTCACAATGTTATTATTAGCTGCCGAATTAAAAAAAATGGGGAGGAGTATTTTCGTGGGCTCGGGATGGGATGGGAGCTACATTTGATTCCCGTGTCACCCTCTAATAACCAGTGCTCGGTTTACACCTATTGCCATTCCAGATTGGCCCATCTGAGCTTTAATTTTCTCAAAGGCAGAGCAGGATACCCAGGGCTGGGTTTACACCCATCACCATTTTTAACCACTGGGGGACCATAGGCAGGCTGGGGGAACTCATATTAATGTTAAAAAACCTCATAAAGTGAAATGTTCATGCCATGGGACCTTTAAGAGCTATTAATACATCACTGTGTCCATCAGTGCTACTCGCCTCAATGTAGATATTTATTCTCAACATGTTTGGTCACAAAACAACACAAACCACAATGACGAGAATTTCATGTCTGTTAGATGGGTCTTCAGCCTCAGCAGAAAGAAATAATCAAATCTGATTATGATAAAAGTTAGTGTCGGTTGATTAAAAGGTGAAATGTTTTTCCTCACCATTAAAGGAGAACACTTGAGATATTAGCTGCTTGCCAAACAACAACTCTGTCACATCTTAAAAGCAGAACAAAAATCAAATATATTCTGAGAAATGTAAGTTGGTACACATTATTTACATACTTTGTTCCCCTTTTGATTGTGCTCTTATAAGACACTTTGGACAGCAATGCAGACTATCAAAGCGGAGAAGACTCCCTCCTAACAGCTCTCATACAGGACTGCAGCAGGACTTTAAACATTTGTTCAGGATGAACAGAAATCCACAGGAGGAAATTGGTAATTAAAAATACTCTAATGTTTATGTTTCTGTATGTAAATCTACTATATGTTTATGTGCCAAGATGTTGTCTACATTTGTATTTTACGTTAATCTTTCAGAGGAAATCAAGGAAGCAGCTAACCATGTTAATGTACCAGCATGCACTGTGGATAAAGTGGCAGCTCGTCTAGGTACATTTCACACATTTAACATTGATAGTTTGAAAATGGAAATGTTTAAAAACTCAGCTTCTTTTCTGTAGGACTTAAAATGTACTTAAAGCACCGTTGACTGTTTAATCAACATCATTAAGTAAACTGAATTCTTATTTCTCTCTCAGAGCAGAGGTTTCGCTGCTTCTCTCAGTATTTTCCACCGATAACAGTGTGTTGGCTGATACTGTTGGTCATCATGGGCCTCTGTATCTACTGTGAGTACCACTGTCTTAACTTGTTGTTGTTAGTCCTTAGGGTACAACCGCGATGATTGAAAAATTCCACTTTTCTCCGAGTGCAGTAGACAGACATCATTTAGACAAAACATAGAACATATTAACCTCCGTTGCTCAGCCAAATACTTTCCTGTTACGTCTTTTTATCACGGAGTTACAGGCGATAAATTATTTTTCATAGTCAAAAGTAAACTTCATTAGCGTTTTCTTTTAGTATTGAAGAGTATTTTTCATCTAAAGGTTCAACATCATGCTTATTCAGTAGACGATTTAGTGCTCTCTCCAATCCCAGACTTTCACATTGCATGTTTGTTTGCAATGGATGCAAAACAGTCTATAAATGTCTATGACCAGGCAGTATATATTCCATGTATTCTAAGTAATTGCACACATATCTGTGTTCATACTATATTTTATGCAGGTGAGACATGGAAAAGTCGTTTTAGAAAGACGTAAATATATTTGGGGCTATCAGGTAGGGGGTCGAGTTTTGCCATGTTAATCTGTGGAGACTGACGGCCTGTGTGTCGTTAAGGGAACTTAGATGTGCGGTGGCCTTACCCACATAAAAACAGAGTGAAATAACATTTTGTACTATATAAACATTATATTATTGGAAACATGTATTTTTCTAGCTATGTAAATGGCATTGTGCATGGTATTTCCATAATCGCGAGATACGCGCTTCACGATGACAATGAGTTGTTAACAGACATTCACCAAGACGTATAGCCCTGCAGCAATCTATCTGAAATAACACATATCTGATGTACCATTCATGATATGTTGCCAAATATTGAAGTTGTGGGAAGTGTACATAGCTTAAACTGTATGATTCTTTTGTCCCCCATGCCTGTTTCATTCGTCCAGGCCAGGAGGAACGAATGAAACAAAACACAAGTCCAACTTCTGCTTAAATAACTCCTGAACGGTTTTGTTCAGAGCTACAATGCAACTGTATTTGACAGAGAACAGATGTAGGTTGCTAGTGACAAAATATTAGCTTTAGTGTTTTGACGTTTAATTAAAAACTCGTCCCAGTTCTCCCTAAAGGACAGGTTCACATTTTCTCAAGTCTGTCTAATGGCCATATGTTTATAGAAAGTTTTTGCTCGGTGTAATCCTTCCTCTTCATACTGGCTCTGTGCAAATGTGGCTTGAGTCCCCAATAAGGGGGACATTTGAATGAAGGAACTAACAACGACTGTTTTCTTGCACCCGCACCCGCAACGTGTATGTCCACTCCCGCTTGCTCCCGCAAAACTCCGATGCGGCAAAACTCCGATCCCACAGTGTTTTTTTTAGCCAACGGTTCCCGTCGCTCGTTATTGTAAGTGCAATGATAAGTCCAATAAGTACTTTATCAAACCGTATGACTGTGTCCCAGCTAGAGCTTGGATCGGGCCCAAAAAATCAAGCCCGACCCAACCCGAGCCCGTGCACATTGTGTCCGAGCCCGGCCCGGCCCGACACACTAACTGGAATTATGAGCCTGAGAACGATTTCAACCCAACAATTTTTTAATACGTGGGCCGTTATAACTGACGATTCAGAGTTGTTTAAACAGCAGAAATCTGTTTAAAATGATCTTAATGAATAATGCAACAAGAGCGAAGCATGTAAACTGCGCTGTTTGTTTATTCAGAATGGAACGGATCACAAATGGATCTGAATGAAGAAACGTAAAAAAAAAAAAACTCAACGTATTTCTCTGTGAGGGCTTGCCTCGCCCTCACGCTCAGAGAAGTAACAAAAGAGGACGTTGAAGGCTGACTATCATCTTTTCTGCCACGGCAAGCCTGCTTCATGTGTCTGTTCATCGTCCAAGTCCCCGTTTTATTTGCTGTCACAGGCAAGCAGCGTGCTGCACTTTAAGCACATATGTTGTCACTTCCCACGACTTGTTTAAAATGGTTCCATACCTCTGACTTTCCTCCAAACTTGCTCAAAGGTAATTCTCCTGTTTTTCTTTTTTTCTTTACATCCTCATGCTCAATGTTTTACTTAAGCTCCACAATACAGCCCGCAGCCCCGGTGTGATGTGTGCGAGAGGAGGAGACTTCATGCATGACACATGTTGCATTGTGTAACTGTAGTCCAACTTATGCAATTTTTTTGACACATTTGTTACTTCGGCCTAAATATAGCCTATATAGATAATATTTCTGATTATGGCAAGGCTTTCCCCCCTACCAATTAGGATGTGGTAATGATTAAAAAAAAACACAAATGCTTGATCAAGGGTCTGAGGATAGTGGCGGAAAATAACAGCCCGGGTCGAGCTCGGGCAGAGAATCTAAACTCTAGTCCCAGCCCAGGCCACGATAAGAAATTAGCTAACAATGTAAACTGTTTTTATGTTCAACGTTTTCTGACTTATTCAAAAGACGGAGCTTTAAGAGTTCCTCTCTTCTTCAGCTACACTGAAGTTGGCAGTTTGATGAATGCAAGTTATTTCAATTGATATTCTGGAATATTTCAATCTTCATGTGCTAAAAAGGCACATAACTTCCTGTAGATGGCGATACACATTCTCCTTTTTTTGCCAAATAAATTAAAAACATGTTGAAATCATCAATGTCTTCCCTCTTGCTGTATCAAAATCTCAGCTAGCTTTCCTCAGAGATGGTCCCAATAAAGTGCTTAAAGTCAAGTCAAATTCAGTTTGTGCATGATTATATGATATAACTTTATAATTATTTAATACTGTATCCTACATTGTGGATAATTAAGCTATATACCATATGCTGAAGTATATTTCTGGAGTGTTAAAGATTAAAAGAAAAAATAACAAGAACTGTACAGAACCGAAAACCGTGATACGAACCGAACCGTGGGTTTTGTGAACCGTACCACCCCTAACAACTAGACTTTGTGTTTTCCCAGACAAGATTAATGCTGCAGAGTTATAAAAACACAAAGAACATATTTAAAGATAAAAACATATTTTGGCAAAGTTAGCCTACTGAAGTAGAACTTTGTCCTCTATCTCTTCCTTTGGAAGTGCTTTAGAAAGATTATTCTCCATTATGAACAGGAGGAATGATCAGAGCAAGAAAGCTCAGTTTTAATGTCTATATGGACACCTGACTATTGTTTTAAGATAGAACTGAAACATGTGAATCCATCCTGTATTGTCTATTATTATAATGTGCACCAAAATTGTATTATCACTATGACTACGAAGCTATTTCTTTTTATTTTGCAGTTACCAATCGCAACCTCAACAACCAACTCTACGTCTTAGAAAACCAGATCACAGACTTGACTGCAGTAAACCAGGAGCTGGAGACACAAAACAAGACACAAAACCAGGAGCTGAAGACAGTAAACCAGGAGCTGGAGCTGGAGAGGAAAAACTTAAGAGGACCAATACAGAACATCAGTCGAGCTCAGTGGAGCATTGATGAATACTGCCCCAAATAAAAAATTGTAATTAGTGTAATTATTTAGGCAACCAGAGTCTGTAAATTTTGTTTTTTAAATATTATTTTTTGGGGCTTTTCCCTCCCTCCCTTTATTTTAAAGTGGATAGACATGAAAGGGGGGAAAACATGCAGCAAAGGACAGCATGTGGGATTTGAACGCTGTGCTGCTGCAGGACTCAGCCAACATGGGGCGAACAACCTTACTGGGTGAGCTACAGGCCGCCCCGAGTCTGTATATTTCTGACTTTGTTCCCCTTGTGGTCTGTGGACACTAAGACACAGACTTTGTTCCCCTTGTGGTATTATCTTTTAAGAAACTCTGGACAGTAATGCACGCGCTATACTTCCCCTTCAGAAAACATCCTTATCAGCTGCCGAATTGAAAGAAAACATTCACATCCTCAAAGTAGAAGTCCAGTAAAGACCATCACATCGGAGCAGACTCCCTCCTAACAGCTCTCATACAGGACTACAGCAGGACTTTAAACATTTGTTCAAGATGAACAGAAATCCACAGGAGGAAATTGGTAATTAAAAATACTCTAATGTTTATGTGTCTGTATGTAAATCTACTATATGTCTACGTGCTAGAATGTTGTCGGTAGAAGAGTTTTATGTTTATCTTTCAGAGGGAATCGAGGAGGAAGCAGAAGCTGTCTATGTTACTGTGCCAGCATGCACTGTGGAGAAAGTAGCAGCTCGTCCAGGTACATTTCACACATGTAACATTGTTAAACATGAGATTTATTTATCAATCCTGACACTAAAAATGTGATAGTGATGAACGTTGAAAATGTTTTTAATTTTTTTCGTGTAGCACTCTGAATGTTTAATACAACAAGTAGATCCGAACAGAAAATCTGATTGGTCAACTAGACATTTAGGACGTGCTCCAATCAGAACGAAAGGACACCCAGAGCCATTTGAGCACACCACGCACGTCACTTAAAATATTACTCAGCCATTTCTATATCAACATTACAGAGTTGGATTAAAAATTGTTTTTGAAACATTTGTATTCATGTAAATCAAGAACCACGGTAGAGCACAAAAGCTCTCCAACTCATGTATATCAATGATTCATCGGATTAAACGGCTTAATTGTTAAAACGCACTGAAGTTAACTTTCACTGGAAATGTTTTGGATCAGCTGTGCCGATGACTCGGCGCTATGTTAAAAATAGTTGAATGTGAATTTTGGAGAAAGGTACAGGAACTAAATGTGTCAATGGAAAAATTAGTTTTTTCAGCAAATATCTTATACTTACAACAAGATTGAGCTAGTAAAGCAGTTTGGTGTTTCTATGTGTGGTAGTTATTCGCCTCGGTCCTAGCCGGATCACTGTCATACCAATAATGACCAATAATGACGGTAAATCAAACCCTGGAGGGTAATATTGCTACAAGAAATAATTCCTACCACAGGCAATACAACGTTTTAACACTTCATCACTGAGTGTTAGATAAGATATACATCACAGTCAGGGTTCAAAATTAACTTTTTCGTCCACTAGCCAAATGACTAGTGAAATTTCAAATTTTACCAGCTACTTAATATATTACCATTGTTTTTATTGGCTGGTGAGTGAAGCAAATCTACCAGCCACTTGCATATTTTACCAGCACGTGGCTAGTAGATGGTGCTAATTTTAAACCCTCATCACAATACTGCACTAACTTGCACAAACATAGGTTTTACTTACATCTTTAGAAATACTATTTAAGTGGGTTGTACATTATTTATTCACCACTTGTAAATGCATTTGTACATTCTTTCTTTTTTAAATAGTTGCTCTTGTATTCTATCCTATTAATTCTTTCTTTTATATTCTTTATGTGTGTCTTATATTGTGCTGCTGTAGCACTGAAATTCCCAATTTGGGATCAGTAGAGTCTAATCATCTAATCTCTGACTGATTAATCAACATCATTAAGTAAACTGAATTCTTATTTCTCTCTCAGACCAGAGGTCTTTTCTACCGATAGCAGTGTGTTGGTTGATACTGTTGGTCATCATGGGCCTCCGTATATACTGTGAGTACCACTGTCTTAAGTTGTTGTTGTTAGTCCTTATTTAAAGGACAGGTTCACATTTTATCAAGTCTGTCAGATGCCCATACTATATGTACATAGAAACAGTTTTTGCTCGGTGTAATCCTTCCTCTTCTTCATACTGGCTCTGTGCAAAGATGTATTCCAAAGTTGATCTGAAGTTAACATGAGGTTTCGGCAGTCTATCATCTAAAGTTACAACCTTTATAGTACCAAGTTCACTCTTTGTGTTTTCCCAGACAGGATTTCTGCTGCAGAGTTATAACAACACAAAGATATTTAAAGATAAAAACATGTTTTGGCAAACTTAGACTACTGAAGTAGGACTGTGGACTTTGTCCCCATCTTTTAAATTACAAGTGCATTAGTAAAATATCTGTTATCCTCTAGTATGAACAGGAGGAATGATCAGAGCTAGAAAACTCAGTGGTAACACTGTACTTGAAGGTATCTACATAAGAGTGACATGACAATGTCATGAACACATGACACAGTCATGACCATAAACTGTATTAACAGTCTATGGTCATGACACATGAACCCTAACTCCAACCATAACTTGTCATGACAAAACCGAATGACACTTAATAAAAGAAGCATTATGTCATAAACGTTTATGACTTGTTTATAATATTTATGACATGTTCATGACAGTGTCATGTCACTCTTATATAGATACCTTCAAGTAAAGTGTAACCAACACAGTATCATCTAAGGTTACAACCTTTATAGTACCAAGTTCACTCTTTGTGTTTTCCCAGACAGGATTTCTGAAGCAGAGTGATAAGAACACAAAGATATTTAAAGATAAAACCATATTTTGACAACCTTAGACTACTGAAGTAGGACTGTGGACTTTGTCCCCATCTTTTAAATTAGAAATGCATTAGTAAAAGATCTGTTATTCTCTAGTATGAACAGGAGGAATGATCAGAGCTAGAAAACCCAGTTTTAATGTTAATATGAACACCTGACTATTGTTTTAAGATAGATTTAAAACATGTGAATCCATCCTGTATTGTCTTTTATTATAAGGTGAAATACTAAAGTGGCATAATTGATAAAAAAACAAAAATGCATTGCTTACTATGATGATCACAGACCTGACTGCAGTAAACCAGGAGCTGGAGACGGAGAGGAACAACTTAAGAGGACCAATACAAAACACCAGTCGAGCTCAGTGGATCATTGATGAATACTGCCCCAAAGTAAATAACGGTATGTTCAGATTCCATTAATTAGGTCCAATAATAACAGATAATTAAAGCTGCAAGCAGCGTTGGACAGGCCCTCGCACCTCCTTTTACAATGGGGTTACTGCATTTGCGTGGCACTCACTGCAAATCATCACCAATGAAAAGGGAACTCTCTGCTGAGTTCAATGATACCGCACACAAGACTCTACCTTAAATGGCTCACCAGTCATGAAAGGGGCTTGGCTTAAGCATAGGGGGTGGGCCACACCATCACCAATGAAGAAGAAACTCTCTGCTGAGTAAGTGGGCATGGTCATATTATAGGGGGCGGCTCACTATAACATGTAGACCACACATTATAAGTTTCATGTAAATCGGATGATGTTTGTCATATAAGGCTGATTTCCTGTTGCCAGCGGGGGGCACTATGACCAAAAGTCTTCTTTGGCTTATAGATGTCCTCAGGCCTGGACCCTTGTCAATCATGAGACAGTTCGGGCAGATATGACAATGTATACTAAAACTACAACTTCTTTGTTCATCGATAAATGCTCAAAAATGGCCGCCACGCCACGCCCACACCGTCTGACGAAACATTTTGCTTTTAATAACTTTTCATCTTTAAGGTGTTGGGATGGTACAGACCACATTTGAAGTTGATCGGATGAAATCTCTAGGAGGAGTTCGTTAAAGTATAGCATCTATAGTTTTTGGGCCTACTTCCTGTTGCCACTAGGGGGCGCTATGACTTTGAGCCAATATCGGCCTTTATGTGTCCTCAGGGTTAGAGTCTTTTTTTTGATGCAATAGAGAGCCAAAGTCACGCCCCTTCCGGTGGACCTCATGGGACCTTTACTCGGAAAAAATATGAACGGTAGTGAACGGCAGTGTTGTGCCTGAACGCGTTCATTGAACGATAGTTCATGAACTCGTTCATATTTGGGGTGAACGTGAACTGATTTCTATAGAGCCTTCCAGGCCAAAACCACGGCTAAAACAGGCCTTAATATGTAGCGGAAAAACACACCCAATCGGGCAACACCAGCCACCAGTGTCGCACCGCCGCATGCATGCGTCATCCAAACAAAAAGCAGCATGGAGGCGATGAAGCAGCAAGGAGGCTTCGTATGATCATTTAAACGGAAAAAAGGTCGGTGAGGATGCGAAAAATCTTACATTTCTGTGCAAACTTTGCCCACCGGCTTTCAAAAAGAAAATCCGCACTTCAGTCACATCCACAGCAAACCTGAAACGGCTCGTTGACCTGATTGGATATGAAGATGAAATCTGACGCATAGTTTCAGTGTTAAAACTGATAAAATAATTGTGGTCTGTGGTTCTATATGGGCTGTGGCAATAATTTTGAAAAATAGTTCATTTTTGGAACTGTGAACTTAGTTCAAAATTTTGAAGTATGAACTGAACTAGTTCATTTTAAAATTTGTGAATTGAACTTTGAACTAGTTCATGTAGAAAGTGAACTTTCCCAACACTGGTGAACGGGGAGAAGCAAATAATTTTTTTATCCCGTTTGAATTGAGCCATGGATTACAAATATGATGTTCGTCAATTTAAAAGATCATTTTTCGACTGAAGAAAGTCTCAGTTAGCCGTAGGTTTGTCGTAGTACCACTTAGTTTTGTGTGAAACCGCTCAGTGAACTACATCTCCCTGTGTGGAACCCTATTGTTTTCTACGTCTAAAACTCACGCTACAGCGTAAACCATATATGGTGGGGGGCGGGGGCGTTGCCATTTTCAGGACTGGTCCAGATCCCTGTAAAGACCTCAGAGAAAAATTATGAAAAAAATTAAGCCACTTCCACCACTAGGTGGCGGAATAGTAGAAAAAAATGCGTTTGGCCTTCTAACTCCCAAACCGTACATCGCATAAACATATCCATGCATTCCATGAATACAGCTGAATCTCCTGATATAGGCCACGCCCATTTCCGTCCTAGACTTTTATGTGTGAAAAAACGTGATTTATCGTAAACCTACTTTATCGAATTTCTCCTAGACTGTCGAACTGCACGAAACTTGGTACGTACAATCTCCCGACCGACCTGACAAAAAGTTTTTAAAATAATTTGTATCGAATGAAAATTGCACAAATTACGCACAAACAAATTTGTGTTGCTAGCTACAAAAACACGATCTTTGCCATATATCGGCCAAAATAAATGCAATCAAAGCAAAACTTTAGATTCTTCTTTGCCATGACCCTCTGATGCTCCCCCAACAAATTCTAATTGGCAACTAGGGGGCGCTACAAGTACAAAAAGTTTATATCTCATGAACGGCTCATCCGATTTATACGAAATTTGGAGGGTACCATATTGGGCCACTACTGAGGCCACGCCTACAGTGGGGTACTGAATTGTCAAAGTGGGCATGGTCTATGGGACCCAGGTTTGGATTCACCACTTACACTAATGTGAGCAACTTCAAATTAACAGTGTAGATGTAGAATTCAATTCAATTCAATTTTATTCATAGTATCAAATCATAACAAGAGTTATCTCGAGACACTTTACAGATAGAGTAGGTCTAGACCACACTCTATAATTTACAAAGCCCCAACAATTCCAACAATTACAGTAATTCCCTCAAGAGCAAGCAGTGCGACAGTGGCGAGGAAAAACTCCCTCTTGGGAAGAAACCTCGGACAGACCCAGGCTCTTGGTAGGCGGTGTCTGACGGGCCGGTTGGGGGTGTGATGAAATGGCTCATGAACATTACCTACCAAAATTTACACATATGGACCACTGCTAAAAAGTTTTTTTCGCAATATCGCGCAATGTGCAAAAACAACTTTCTAGAACTCCTCCTAGGCCATGCAACCAATCTACACGAAATCTGGTAGGTGGCATCTGCAGACAGACCAGACCAAAATTTATTAAAAGAATTTTGCTACGTTAAACTATTGACGACCAAACAAAAATTCGTAGATAGCTACGAAGCACGTACTTTGCATATCTCTGCCAAATTAAATGCTATCAGTAAAAATCTTAAGATTTTAGTTCAATGTCCCACGACGATGCTCTGTACCAAATTTGGCAAAAATCAGCCATTAGATGGCGCTATAATCAACATAGATGCATTTTGGCCTATAACTCAATGCATTTAAATGGGACATTTGTGATTGCAATTTCTCTGCCGTACTAATTGCTCAATCAACATGAAACTTGTGATGCTCGTTCAGTATTTTGCTTGGAGGCTCTGTACCAAATGTACCAAAGATCATCCATTAGGGGGGACTATAGTCAACGTAGACCGGTTTTGTCCCTTTTACTCAATTCATGTTAATGGAATATTTGCAATGGCAATGTACCACGGACCTTGCGGCTCACACCTCTCGATATTTCCTGATGTTTGCCTCCCCATGTTATGCTTTGGGTCCCGCTTTCGTGCGCTCCCCAGATTGTCGGGGGCAACTTGTGCAGGGACGCTTGGACACCGTCATAACTACTTGCAGTTCTAGTTTCGAACATTCAATTCAAAATGGCGGACTTCCTGTTGCGTTAAGGGTGTGGCTCCAATGAGCTTTTTTGTACGTCTTGACACTGCAGGGGCTACATTTTTTTACATTTTGTAGGGGGGTGCTAATAGGGCCTTCGCCGTTGTCGGCGCTCGGGCCCTAATAATAATAATAATAATAATAATGATATCACAATGCAGTAATGTTGTTTATTGGTTTGTCTCTGTAGTTTCAGAGAGACAGTGTAAAGCTTGTCAGAAGGGCTGGAGACTCATCAAGTCCAGCTGCTATCTGATTAATGATGCTGATCCTCCTCATCAGAAAACCTGGGAAGAAGCTCGAGAAGACTGCAGAGCGCAGAGTTCAGATTTGGTTGTTGTACAGAGTTTGGAGGAACAGGTAATGAGAAAACTGTGGGAGTTTTTATGACACAATTATGAAATAAAATTTTCTCTAGGTGTGAACACACTGTGAGACTGTAGATTACCGTGTGTTTAAGTATAGTGTTTAAATATCTGATAACTATTTCTCCGTTGTCAGGATGCACTCAGTTTTTACAGCTGGTACACATACTGGATTGGCCTGAGAGCTGAAAGAGGGAGATGGAAGTGGATCGATGGAAGTGATCTGACTGAAAGGTAAGAGACACATTCCTAAACACTTTGAATCATAAATCTATCAGCCTTGATCTAAACATCATGTTCTTCCCTCAGTGTCAGCGGCTGGATATATGAACAACCACCTCCTACTGACGGTCAGTGTGCAGCTTCTGTCGGTAGGTTCAAGTGGATATCAGTGAGCTCTGCTAAGAAAAATGGATGGATCTGCAAAAAGAAGGCTTTATCTGTTTAAACATTGCTGTCAGACTTGAAAAGTTTACTGGATGCTCTGCATGATAATATAATATTTTGTGTGTGTGTGTGTGTGTGTGCGTGTGTGTGTGTGTGTGTGTGTGTGTGTGTGTGTGTGTGTGTGTGTGTGTGTGTAAATGTAATGTACAGGTGAATTACATATAGGATTATATAGGTATGCTACTAAACTGTGTGACAGGTTATATTGTTGCTACTCATGAGCCAACAAGGAGGCACAGCATCACTTGTTTTTCTTCTTACTTCTTACTTTAATGTAAATCATATTAATATGGAGAGTGTTTTATCTATCTAGAACCACAGTCCTGTTTCAATATATTGAATAAAAACCCTACAACACATTGTTGTTATCGTCTTTTCCGTACATCATGCTGACTTCATATCAGAACAAACATCATTCAGGAAGTTACAACAGCATTGATCAGGATGTGTGAGAAGCAGAAGTTCACTAAGACTGTCACAGTGGACCAGACGCTCTCATCCAGGACTGCAGCAGGACTTTAAACATTTGTTCAGGATGAAGAGAATAACCACTGGATATATCTGGTAATTCAACATATCCAGTGGTAAAAGACATTTCCGATTCTTTACTTCAGTAAAAGTACTAATACCATACTATTATTTGTTACAATGTTGGCTAGTTTCATTTAGAATCAAACATCAGATATATATATATATATATATATATATATATATATATATATATATATATATATATATATATATATCTGCAAAAAGAAGGCTTTATCTGTTTAAACATTGCTGTCAGACTTGAAAAGTTTACTGGATGCTCTGCATGATAATATAATATTGTGTGTGTGTGTGTGTGTGTGTGTGTGTAAATGTAATGTACATTACACACACACATATATATATATATATATATATATATATATATATATATATATATATATATATATATATATATATATATGTCGGGCTGGATATTTGGGTCAAAAAACACAGGGCTTTCAAGCCGGGGAGAGGAGTTCATATGTGTGCTGTGTGTTTTATATTGTGCTGCTGTAGCACTGACATTTCCGAGTTTGGGATCAATGGAGTATAATCATCTAATCTCTGGCTGAATAATCAACATCATTTAGTAAACTGAGTTCTTATTTCTCTCTCGGACCAGAGGTTTCTCTGCTTCTCTCAGTCTTTTCTACCGATAGCAGTGTGTTGGCTGTTACTGTTGGTCATCATGGGCCTCCGTATCTACTATGAGTACCACTGTCTTAACTTGTTGTTGAGGAACAACTTAAGAGGACCAATGCAAAACATCAGTTGAGCTCAGTGGAGCATTGATGAATACTGCCCCAAAGTAAATAACGGTATGTTCATCACAATAATTAGGTCCAATAATAACCAATAATAACAATATCACAGAGCAGTAATGTTGTTTATTGGTTGGTCTCTGTAGTTTCAGAGAGTAAAGCTTGTCAGAAGGGCTGGAGACCCATCAAGTCCAGCTGCTATCTGATTAATGATGTTGATCCTCCTGATCAGAAAACCTGGGAAGAAGCTCGAGAAGACTGCAGAGCACGGAGTTCAGATTTGGTTGTAGTAGATGATGAAGATGAACAGGTAATGAGAAAACTGTGGGAGTTTTTATGACACATGATGAAAAGGATGAGGTAACGAGGAAGCAGTGGGAATTGTTTTTTTAGACGCAATTATGAAATAAAATATATTTTCTCTAGGTCTGAACACACTGTGAGTCTGTAGATCAGTGTGTTTATTAAAGTACAGTGTTTAAATCTCTGATACATTTTCCTCTCTTGTCAGAATGTACTCCGTCGTTACAGCCGGTACAGATCCTGGATTGGCCTGAGAGCTGAAGGAGGGAGATGGAAGTGGATCGATGGAAGTGATCTGACTGAAAGGTAAGAGACACATTCCTAAACACTATGAATCATAAATCTATCAGCCTTGATCTAAACATCATGTTCTTCCCTCAGTGTCAGCTACTGGATAGATGAACAAACACATCCTACGGATGGTCAGTGTGCAATTATTTTACCAGTACAGTTGCATATCACAGAGCTGTGCTGAGAGAAACGGATGGATCTGCCAAAAGAAGGCTTTATCTGTTTAAACATTACAGTCAGACTTGAGAAGGTTACTGGATACTCTGCATGATAATATCAACTGGCTTCATAAATATCAAACTGGGAAGACCTCTACTTCACGATTTAAATGTTTTGTTTTTCAAAAATATATAGGCATTTCATTTAGTTTATTTTATAAAAAAGAGAAAATATTTACAATTACTTCCAAAGGTGTGTGTGTGTGTGTGTGTGTGTGTGTGTGTGTGTGATCTATAGCTGAATTAGATATAGGATTACATAGGTATGCTACTAAACTGTTAACTATTAATAACTCTGAATGTGCTTTTGTTCTCCTTTGTTAGAGATGTGATGTTTATAATTTGTATATCAGCAGATTGATGAGAGGGACAGACAGACTGCTCAGCTTCCTGTTTCCTGTGTGACAGGTTATATTGTTGCTACTCATGAACCAAAATGGAGGCACAGCATCACTTGTTTTTCTTCAGCATTTAATGTAAATCATATTAATATGTAGAGTGTTTAATCTATCTATTAACAAAGTCCCGTTTCATTATATTAAATAAAAACCCTGTGACACATTGTTGTTATCGTCTTCTCCGTACATCATGCTGACTCCATGTCAGAACAGACAACATCATTCAGGAAGTTACAACAACATTGATCAAGATATGTGAGAAGCAGAAGTTCACTAAGACTCTCACAGTGGACCAGACTAATGCACCCACGCTTCTTCCCCTTTACAACAAGTTCTTATTAGCTGCCGAATTGAAAGAAAACCCCAGTCACAATCTCAAGGCAGAAGTCCAGTAAAGACCATCACATCGGAGCAGACTCCCTCCTAACAGCTCTCATACAGGACTGCAGCAGGACTTTAAACATTTGTTCAGGATGAACAGAAATCCACAGGAGGAAATTGGTAATTAATAATACTCTAATGTGTATGTGTCTGAGTGTAAATCTACTATATGTTTATGTGGCAGGATGTTGTCTACATTTGTGTTTTATGTTTATCTTTCAGAGGGAATCGAGGAGGAAGCAGAAGCTGTCTATGTTACTCTGCCAGCATGCACTGTGGAGAAAGTGGCAGCTCCTCCAGGTATATTTCACACATGTAACATTGTTAAACATGAGATTTATTTATCAATCCTGACGCTAAAAATGTGATAGTGATGAACGTTGAAAATGTTTTCCATTTTTTTTTGTGTAGCACTCTGAATGTTTAATACAACAAGTAGATCTGAACAGACAATCTGATTGGTCAACTAGACATTTAGGACGTGATCCAATCAGCACGACAGCACAGCCGGAGCCGTTTGAGCACACCACGCACGTCACTTAAAATATTACTCAGCCATTTCTATATCAACATTACAGAGTTGGATTAAAAAATTGTTCTTGAAACATTTGTATTCATGTAAATCAGTATCTAAATCTATCCATGGAAAAAAAAAGAATTTCAGCAGATATCTTAGTAATAACATGATAGAGCTAGCAAAGCAGTTTGGTGTTTAAATTTGCGGTTATTATTCAGATTGGGAAATGCCACGATCTCTACAACGCTAACGTTAGCTTAAGTTGATGGGCTGACTAAACACGTACGGACTAGAAATCGTCTCTTGCTTTTTTTACTTTGAGAGTGAGTTGCCCCACAATATGAATACAGTTTGATTATAACTTTTACTTTGTTGGTAAACGTTGTTGTATAATCTCAATATTACACTTGATGGTTTAATTTAACGTGAAATTATTGGCACGACAGTGATGCGACTAGGACTGAGGTGCTTGCACCGAGGTTTGTAAGCCAATAATAACGTTAAATCAAACCCTGGAGCATAAAGCTATGTTCATAATTGGCGTCTTTTTTTTAAGCTGCCAGCATCTGTTTTTCTCTAGCTCGCTCCACCACTTTGTTTTATCTAACGTTAGCACCGCTCCACATAGCGCTCTAGGATATTGTAGCTGTAGCTGTTATGGCAACAAAAGACGCTCTCGGCTGCTTTTTGGAACCAAAAGGCTGCCAGCTTCCTCTTACTACAAATGTGCTCTAGTCAATTTTTATTTGTCAAGAAAGATGCCAAGTGTCAACATAGCCTAATATTGCTTAATTCAAAGCACCTTTCTGACCGCTACAAAAAATAATTCCTACCACAGGCAATACAACTTTTTAATACTTTATCAGTGAGTGTTAGATAAGACTCAAATACATTATAATTAGGGTTCAAAATTAACTTTTTTGTCCACTAGCCAAATGGATTAGTGATGTTCAAATGTAATCAGCAACTCAGTAGACTAACATTGTTTTTTTTGGCTGGTGAGTGAAGCAAATCTACCAGCTACTTGCATATTTTACCAGCATGTGTAGGCCTACATTATTTTTTATTCTTTTATTTAACCAGGTAGGCCGTTGAGAACAGGTTCTCATTTGCAACGGTGACCTGGCCAAGAAAAGCATAAGCATGCAAGACAACATACAGTTTCACATTCAATAAAATACAAGAATACAGAATATAATAGGCTACATAAAGCACAGATTAAGTAAGGCATTACAAAGCCGGCGCAAAAGTGAGATGTAAGTAAGTTGATGGATATGCGAAAGTGATATGGTAATAACACAATATGCATGAATAGACAGACTATATAAATGCTGAAATGTAGTAAAGAGTCAATATACAGTTAGTGCAGGTTGTGGTCTAGTTAGTGATGTAGATCAGTAGATGGACAAAAATTGAATGACAACAAAGGTGGGAAGAATAACAGTTGAGCATGCCAGGGCAGATGAATAGAGCAAACGAGCGTAAACAGATATGATATGATATGATATGATAGCAGTGCAGGTGTAGATGTGCATCTGAGCAAATATGCATGGGACATGACAGAGATAATGGAATAGGGTGTGCAAAACAGTGCATGAATGATGGAGAACAGTTAGCACGTACAGTGATCGCACAGGAGCTCACCACTATTCACCAATTGTATATACGTTTGTACATTCTTTCTATTTTTAATAGTTGTTCTTGTATTCTATCCTATTTATTATTTCTTTAATATTCTGTATGTGTGTCTTATATGTTGCTGCTGTAGCACTGAAGTTTCCCAATTTGGGATCAATAGAGTCTAATCATCTAATCTCTGACTGAATAATCAACATCTTCAAGTAAACTGAATTCTTATTTCTCTCTCAGACCAGAGGTTTCTCTGCTTCTCTCAGTATTTTCTACCGATAGCAGTGTGTTGGCTGATACTGTTGGTCATCATGGGCCTCCGTATATACTGTGAGTACCACTGTCTTAACTTGTTGTTGTTAGTCCTTATTTAAAGGACAGGTTCACATTCATCAAGTCTGTCAGATGCCCATACTATATGTACATAGAAACAGTTTTTGCTCGGTGTAATCCTTCCTTCATATGAGGCTTCAGCAGTCTGAGTTAGAGAAATCAAGTGTGTATCATCTAAAGTTACAACCTTTATAGTACCAAGTTCATTCTTTGTGTTTTCCCAGACAGGATTTCTGAAGCAGAGTGATAATAACACAAAGATATTTAAAGATAAAACCATATTTTGACAAACTTAGACTACTTAAGTAGGACTGTGGACTTTGTCCCCATCTTTTAAATTAGAAATGCATTAGTAAAAGATCTGTTATTCTCTAGTAGGAACAGGAGGAATGATCAGAGCTAGAAAAGCCAGTTTTAATGTTCATATGAACACCTGACTATTGTTTTAAGATAGATTTTAATCCATCCTGTAATGTCTTTTATTATAATGTAAATGAGTCATAATTGATCAAAAACTAAATTTCCTGTGATTAAGAAGCTCTTTTTCATTTTGCAGTTGCTACATTAGGTCAGGAGAGTGCTGTTAGTGAGCTGATGGCAGCCAATCGCAACCTGACAAACCTCAACGACAAACTCAGTGTCTTAGAAAACCAGATCACAAACCTGACTGCAGTAAACCAGGAGCTGGAGACGGAGAGGAACAACTTAAGAGGACCAATACAAAACATCAGTCGAGCTCAGTGCAGCATCGATGAATACGGCCCCAACGTAAATAACGGTATGTTCAGATCCCATTAATTAGGTCCAATAATAACCAATAATAATAATATCACAATGCAGAAATTTTGTTTATTGGTTGGTCT
Source organism: Perca flavescens (assembly GCF_004354835.1). Taxonomy (NCBI): domain Eukaryota; kingdom Metazoa; phylum Chordata; class Actinopteri; order Perciformes; family Percidae; genus Perca; species Perca flavescens. Next base: position 5,731,471 of record NC_041336.1, on the reverse strand, counting down.
CTGTAGTTTCAGAGAGACAGTGTAGACCTTGTCAGAAGGGCTGGGAACTCATCAATTCCTGCTGCTATCTGATTAATGGTCCTCCTGAAGAGAAAACCTGGGAAGAAGCTCGAGAACACTGCAGAGCACGGAGCTCAGATTTGGTTGTTATACAAACTCAAGATGAACAGGTAATGAGAAAACTGTGGGAATTTCTATGACACAATTATGAAATAAAATGTATTTTCTCTAGGTCTGAACACGCTGTTTGTCTGTAGATCAGTGTGTTTATTAAAGTACAGTGTTTAAATCTCTGATACATTTTCCTCTCGTCAGAATGTACTCCGTCGTTACAGCCGGAACAGATCCTGGATTGGTCTGAGGGCTGAAGGAGGGAGATGGAAGTGGATCGATGGAAGTGATCTGACTCAAAGGTAAGAGACACATTCCTAAACACTTTGAATCATAAATCTATCAGCCTTGATCTAAACATCATGTTCTTCCCTCAGTGTCAGCTACTGGATAGATGAACCATCATCTGCTGCTGACGGTCAGTGTGCAGTTACTACATATCTTTTCAGATGGAGATCAGCGAGCTGTGCTGAGAGAAACGGATGGATCTGCAAAAAGAAGGCTTTATCTGTTTAAACACTGCAGTCAGACTTGAGAAGGTTACTGGATACTCTGCATGATAATATCAACTGGCTTCATTAATATCAAACTGGGAAGACTTCTACGTCACAATTAAAAATGTTTCATATATAGGCATGTTATTTAGTTTACTGTATAAAAAAGAGAAAATATTTACAATTACTTCCAAAGCTGTGTGTGGATGTGTGTGTGTGTGTATAGATATTGGATTATATAGGTATGCTACTAAACTGTTAACTATTAATAACTGTTAATGTGCTTTTGTTCTCCTTTGTTAGAGATGTGATGTTTATAATTTGTATATCAGCAGATTGATGAGAGATACAGACAGACTGCTCAGCTTCCTGTTTCCTGTGTGACAGGTTATATTGTTGCTACTCATGAGCCAAAATGGAGGCACAGCATCACTTGTTTTTTCTTCAGCATTTAATGTAAATCATATTAATATGTAGAGTGTTTCATCTATGTAGAAGGAAAGTCCTGCTTTATTACATTGAATAAAAACGCTACACAACACATTGTTATTGTCTTTTCCTTACATCATGCTGACTCCATGTCAGAACAAACATCATTCAGGAAGTTACAACAACATTGACCAAGAAGCAGAAGTTCACACTAAGGGCGTTTTTCTATCACATGGTACCTGCTCGACTCGCCTCGCTTTTTTTTGGTTTTCCATTATGAAAAAAAGTCCCTGGTACCTGCTGCCAAGTCCTTTTTTTTTTTTGTACCACCTCAGTCGAGGTCCTGAGCGAGCTGAGGTGATACCAAAAGGTGATGTGAAAGAGACAGAAACTACTGTTGCACGACTAAAACTACCTTTGAACGTACACACGTTCCACCAAAACAAGTTCCTTCCCGAGGCTATTTTGCAGTGAGGAGTAGGGAATGGTGGACCCAAAATGCAGAGGCAGAAAGGCAGGCAGGAGAACGTAGAGGTGGAAGGTTTATTAGTCCATAAAAAACAAAGTGCAAACAACAAAGGGAGTCCTGAAAGCAGCAAGCTAAAAACCAATCCAGAGTGTAGAAATCAAAAGCAGGGAATCCAAAAAACAAGAGCAGAAAACAAACCAGCGACCACAGAACAAAAGAAATCCAGGGAGCAAAAAACCAGACACGAGCAAACACTGGGAGACACGACAGGCACACACAAACACACAAAATGATCTGACACTGGACAAGGGGAACACAAAGACTAAATACAGAGGGTAACGAGAAAACAAGCAACAGGTGACACTAGGGCTGGGAAACAGGTGAACCACATTAGGGCAATCACAGAGGAGGGAAAAACACCGGAAGTAAATCAGACAAGACAAGACAGAAAACCAGACCGTCAAAATAAAACAGGAAACAGAACATGCAGACACAAGGCAAAACAAGACAGGGACTACAGCTAGGCGAGACAAGGGAGGAAACAGAACAAATACACAACATAAACCGGAAACAAGAACAGAACCTCAAAACCAACAGAACTCAAACCCCAAAACCATGACAGTGTGGACTAGCCAGACCCTCCTCCACAGCACTGTGGAGGAAGGTCTGGCAATGCGAGACTATAGCTGAGAGTAGAGACGTCCATAGTAGGAATAGGAACAACACAAAGGACAGCCTGGACATCGACATCATCTACAGATACTTTACGGTACAGAAGAGAAAGTAAAAAAACCCGTTTTCACTCTGAGTCTGGAGTAAGAGAGGGGACACAACAGGAGGATCGGATGGAGAGAAACAGATAGGGGAAGAAAAAGAAAACAAGGAGGTAGTTCCATTTAAAAAAAAAAGGAAAGTGAGAACAAGATGAAATGGGAAGAGGAGATGACGTGATGAGATAGAGGATGAGAGGAGAGATGGAGCACAAGTTTAGGAAAGAAGCCGAAAGAACGAAATAAAGACTACGACTAGAATATAAGGAGGAGAGGATGAGGCAGACAGATTGAGACTCAGAAAGATGAAAGAGAAGAAAGAAAAAGTAGTTGAAGAGGAAAGGAGACGATAGATGAAAGATGGAGCTTCAAGACGGCATAGAGGAGCGGGAGACAAGGTGGGGAGGAAGAGAAGGGAAGAAGAAAGGATAAATGGGAGGAGAAAGTGAAACGCTAAATGCTATAAAACCCTCCTCTGAACAAAAAGAGAGGAGTGCCGGCAGGCAAACCACACACAAAAGAAGAAGCTGCAGGGTGTGTGTGTGTGTGTGTGTGTGTGTGTGTGTGTGTGTGTGTGTGTGTGTGTGTGTGTGTGTGTGTGTGTGTGTGATGCAAGCCTGCCGGGCTCTGCTGTAATCGAGGCCGGATGGACATCGGGGCTAAAAGTTGCAGCAACCCTGCAGGCTGTGATGTATAACTAACACACACACACACACACACACACACACACACACACACACACACACACACACACACACACACACACACACACACACACACACAGAGTTGGGTTTCTTTATATATTCTGTTACTTTCTTTCTTCACTCTTTCACCATGTTGAGGGTTTCTTGGTTCACTGCTTTCGCCTCCTCATTTTTTCAGGCTGTTCTCATGAAGCCTTTGTACATATATATATCTCGGAAAGTAAAGCTCTGTAATATGTGTATATTCCACGTATTTATTACTGTCAGCAGCACATTGACTTCTGCAGTATAAGAGCGTGAGGATCCTCGTAGGGAGGAGGTCGGGGGGGATGTTTGGCTCCTAAAACACAGGGCATTCAAGCCCGGGAGCAGAGTTCATTTTCCCGGAAGATCTTAAGTAATTAAGTAGGGCAGTGTTCGAACTATACCGTGGCCTTCGGGGGAGCCCACTTTTTTTCCACACGGGGCTTGCAATTTACAAAGACACATAACAGCTACAAGTGTATGCACTACAGGATTTACCCTATTATACTATATCGACAGGAATAGATAGGTCAAATAGCCAGCCAGCCACACATAGTCTATAGGCAAAGCATCAGGCTGTCTTTGAGATTTCACACGAACAACGGTTAAAGTTACTCAGGCTACCGAAGAATACCAGAATTCCTCCGTTCAATTAGACCTTAGCGACGCACCCCGAGCTTCCATCCTTAACAAACAGACATGTTTATATGGACTCTTCCAGTCTCTCCACTGCTGGCTGTTCCAATTTAACGGGAGAGAGGTTAGGATCATCTTCAGCCAGAGAGGACATTATTTCTTCAGCTTCTTCTTGCGTTGTCACCCCGATGGGAGATGTGCTAACAGGGCTTGCAGCAGGTGAATTAGTCGTGCTATTAACGTCATCGCTACACAATTTCTTAGTAAAACCAAAATCAATTAAACTGCCTTGTTTTCTTTTTGCCATGGCTATATGATGCTTACTGCAGAATGGATTTCAAGGATTTTGCCTTTAATTAACTTTTTGATTAATGGCCTCCAACGTTTATATTTGTTTTGTTAACATGTAGCCTACTAAACATGAGTTGAATTTGCACCGCAGCACCGCCACGCCTTGATGCTCATAACAAGAATAGCATGTATACTGTAGTATAGTTATCTTTATTGAAGTAAATTAGGTTCAAATCGCCGACATGCATGAATGATATTTTTGCAGTTTTACACATAATAATCCACGATGATCACATTACACAAAACTGAAATTGCACATCAAAATGGCACATTGTCAATATTTTTAGAGACCCCCCAAAATTTCACAAATCACGTTTTCAGGGGAGCCCATGTGTTATCAAGGGGAGTCGAGCTCCCATTAGCTCCCCAGTAGTTCGCACCATGAAGTAGGGGTGGTACGGTTCATGAAAAAATACCCCAACCACTCAGTCCGATTGTCTAGGCGTGTGTGTGTGCAAGTGCAATGATAAATCCAATAAGTACTTTATCAAACGGTATGACTGTGTGTCCCAGCCCAGGCCAGGATATTAACTAACAATGTAAATTGTTTTTATGTTTAACGTATTCTGACTTATTCAAAAGACGGAGCTTTAAGAGTTCCTCTCTTCTTCAGCTACGCTGAAGTTGGCAGTTTGATAAATGCAAGTTATTTCAATTGATATTCTGGAATATTTCAATCTTCATGTGCTAAAAAGGCACTTAAGTTCCTGTAGATGGCAATACACATTCTCCTTTTTTTGCCAAATAAATGAAAAGCATGTTGAAATCATCAATGTCTTCCCTCTTGCTGTATCAAAATCTCAGCTAGCTTTCCTCAGAGATGGTCCCAATAAAGTGCTTAAAGTCAAGTCAAATTTAGTTTGTGCATGATTAGGCTACATGATATAACTATATAATTATTTAATACTGTATCCTACATTGTGGATAATTAAGCTATATACCATATGCTGAAGTATATTTCTGGATTGTTAAAGATTAAAAGAAAAAAATAACAAGAACCGTACAGAACCGAAAACTGTGATACGAACCGAACTTTGGGTTTTGTGAACGGTACGACCCCTATCATTAAGTAAGTAAAGTGTATTTGTATAGCACCTTTCACAGATAAAAATCACAAAGTGCTTCACAATAAAATGCAATACAACACAAGAAGTCACAATACAAGCAAATTGAAATACAAATAAAAAACATAACAAACAACCATAAAAACCCATTGACTAAGTAAAAGCCTGCTTGAACAGCAGAGTCTTCAGCTGCTTTTTAAAAGATTCGACAGAATCCACACAACGTAGCGAGAGAGGCAAGTCGTCCCACAGCCTAGGAGCCCCTGCTGGGAATGACCGATCCCCTCTAGTTTTAAAATTAGTGCCGTGGAACCACTAATAGCATCTGACCTAATGACATCAGACTACGGGTGGGGGTATGTAGCTGTATCAAATCAGAGATGTAGGGAGGAACTTGACCGTGCAAGGCTCTGAAAGTAATGACCAGGGTTTAAATTGTATTCCATACCGGACTGGTAAACAGTGAAGTGCTGCTAAAACAGGTTTGACGTGTGCTCTTTTGTTTAATGTGCATTAAAAGCCTTGCAGCAGAGTTCTGAACAGCCTGTTAAGGAGAAAACACAAGACTTTCACCCAGGAAACAGGTGTTCATGTCACGGGAGTACTACTTAAAGGGGACCGTTGTTTTAACCCAAACCACAATCTTCTTTCTAATCTTAACTAGTCGTCAGCTTGGTTGAAGCTACATTGTGTAACAATTTCTCCCATCTAGCAGTGAAAATTGTATACGACCAACCGAATATTACTTTCTAGCCCCTCCCATTCCGAGCACGTTGTAACTCCTACGGTGGCCGTATGCCAAGATTAACATGGCTTCCAGTACGAGTATCAGTGCTATCGTTATTCTGTAAAAAACGCTAACACTGACACTCTCCAAAGATGGCAAGGAGAGAGTCATAGACAGTATATAAGAATGGAGCAAAAGATCCCGTGTCTGGACAGAGACCAGTGAAGGATATCAGAAGTCTCTTTCCCGGTGCTGGCTGAGTGTTACTGAGCAGCCTCCAGCTGAGCTTGAAGACGTAGATGTGACGTGAGCAACGTGTCTGAAAGTGTGAAGTCTTCTGGTAGCTGTGAGAGAGAAATCTCAATCATTCCCAATCTTACAGAGACGGAGAGTGTAGGTATATGTAAGGAGATAACATAGACACAGGCTAATTACTGATCACTAACATGCTAGTTAACATTACTAATTTAAATTTTAAAACCTAAACAGCTAATGTAAGTCGAAACTGCCTGTGAGCTCACCTGTACTATACGGTAATTCCTCTACTATGTGACACAACACATAGTAGAGCCTATTTTTATAAAAGCATCTGCTACGGGGCCATAACGTGATCTACAAGGTAATGGAGCCTTTTATACATTGTCGTGTTTCTTTAGAAATAAACAACAGACAAATAGAGTCTTTAAACGCTTCAGATGTAAAGTTATTCGCTGTCAAAGTGACGTCAAAATGAATGGGGGTCAATGGGATGCTAACGGGAGGTGATCGTTTTGTAGCATCAAAATAATAATAGGACTGTATAATACCAATAATAGGAGGTTTGAGTTCTGAAGCGAAGCCTACCCCCTTGCAGAGAGTGGAAGCCCTTCAGAGAGAAGCAACGGAGGTTTGTGTTTTTGATATATTTCTCTGAGCAGTATGAACAATGTCAATGAAACCGAAATGAGCTCTTAGTATCGCCATCGTTTACACGCAGCTGTTCTAGCTGTAGCTAGTCAGTGTTACAACAGCATGACGTGAGTTGTCCGCCAGGGAAATCACGACGTTACGCACAACTGCGCTATAGTTAGCCAATTGGCTTCCAAATCTGCCGGCAGTCGCGAGTAATCTCCCGGCTGGCATTCGTTACGATGCCACTGAGTGTACATTCGTATGTATTCTGAATGATTCTGAATGGCAGATTCTACGCTTCTGAGAATACTTTGATTGGTTGGTGGAAGTAATTACACATGAATGAGCACATATTTGTAAAAGAACAAAGGTCTTTTTTTGCTAAGAATCAACTCAAAAAATTACAAAATGTACCTTTAACTAGTCGTTTTGGTGCCTAAACTTTACTGCTGTTGCCGCATCACACTCACTTTTTGTCGGCTCCGATGGACTCACCCATTCTTGTTTAGAAGAAAACATGGCACAACAAGGCTGATGGGAAATGTAGTCCTAATTTCGAGAAACACGAACACTCGTTGGTTTACAGCCCTTCTAGAGAACCCTCCCTCCAATCTGTGTGTTTTTGAATTTAATGTTCCAGCTAGGAGAAAAAAATAAATAATTCCCAGCATCCTTTGTTTCTCATTAATTTGCTCTCTCTGTTTCTCTCGCTGCCTTCTGCTAATTATGCCGAAGGAGCCTTTGATCTGTCCGTTAACCCTCCGTTAACGGAACAATTAGTCAGCAGCCATTCAGGTGAGGATTGATCCGAGCCGCTGGGCGCCTACAAGGCTTTTAATGGATTTAATTAAACTAAAGTGTGTGTGTGTGTGTGTGTGTGTGTGTGTGTGTGTGTGTGTGTGTGTGTGTGTGTGTGTGTGTGTGTGTGTGCACAGCAGTGTATGTTAACACCCGGAGGGGATCAGAACAAAGTGAGACAGGCCTGATCAGGGTTGTCAGGGAAACGCAATTAAAATGTGGACATACGTGTGGCGCTTTGTTAAATCAGAGACACAGACTGAACGAGGGCAGAAACAGAAGCTGCAAATGTTTTTTTTTTTTTTAAATAATAATAAATGATGAAACACTGAATCAGTCGCGCATTGAATCTGGGTTAAATTTCCCTCAGCGCGGCAAACAGGCTCCTTACATTACAACAAGAGATATGTGACAAATAATGGAAGAGGGTGATCATTCATATAGCTACAGTCATGTGAAAAAATTAGGACACCCATGCTAAAGTTGACTAAAAAGAGGAATAAAAAAAAAATCATCTTTTGGAAATTGATCTTAATGCCTTAATTAAAAAAATGAGGAAAAATCCAACCTTTAATGACACCAATTTTCTTTGTGAATGAATAAAGTAAATAAATAAATCCTTCCTTAAAATACAGGGGGCATAAGTCAGTCCACCCCTATGTTAAATTCCCATAGAGGCAGGTATGTTTATTTTTAAAGGCCAGTTATTTCATGGATCCAGGATACTATGCATCCTGATAGAGTTACCTTGGCCTTTGGAATTAAAATAGCCCCCTCCACACCATCACATACCATTCAATTAGATCAATTTCCAAAAGATTATTTTTTTTATTCCTAGTTTTAGTTAACTTTAGCATTGTTGTCCTAATTTTTTCACATGACTGTATATGAAAAGTAAAGCTCTGTAATTAGTGTGTATTCCACATATTTATTACTGTCAGCTGCACATTGAACGCTGCTGTATAAGAGCGGGAAGATCCTCCATTCTCACTCCCATCGTGTCAAAAAACGGCGCTTGGTCAGGTGCCTTTGGCGTTTGTTATTGACGCAAAAAAGTCTCCTTTTGTTAAAACAGTTAGGTGTAGGAAAAGAAAAACCAACAGTTCCAACCTGCGGCTCTGACAGACAGTCGTCATTCACCCAGCCAGACACGCACCGAGCTCCGCCATAGGTCAGAAGGGCAGCTGAAGTCCCGCCCCCCACCATCGATGTGTCAATCAAACAGCTGCGGGGCCAAAAGCCAACCAGCGTCTCCCAGGGAGATAATACGGAGAGATGACACGGGGAAGCCAGAGGGCGAAGGTTCAGTTCCCTCATACTTCAAACTTTGCACTTTTGGTCATCGACATAGAAACATTTCCTTAATAAGAAAGTTAGAAATGTTGATCTTCGGAAGCTGAAAACCTCAGAAAACAAAGATAGACTTAGCTTTGCTTCTAAAAGCATCCAGAGCTGCAAAAATTAATCGCCAACAACTTTGAAAATCAATTCATCGGTTTGAGTCATTCTTTTAATAAAAACAAAAGTCAGACATTCTCTGATGCCAGCTCGTTAAATGTGAATATTGTTCTAATGTCTTCTCTCCTCTGTGACAGTAAACTGATTATCTTTGAGTTGGGGACAAAACGAGACATTTGAGGACGTCATGTTGTGCTTTTTGGGAAACACTGATCCACATTTTTCACCATTTTCTGACATTTAACCCTCCTGTTGTTGTTGACTAAAACATCGAAACAGGTGACAAAAACAATTGGAAAAAAGTGCTGAAAATGTCGAAAAAAATATAAAGTAAAGTAAGGTATTTTATTGTAAATAGACATAGTTTCTTACTGTATTAGTAACCCTAATATAGTATACTGGCTGCAGTGTAATTCCTGCCTTTTCCTTTATTTTCCCAAGGTGCATTGATGTTAACAATAAATACCTTTAATCTTTATCATTCCCAGATAGTGCTGTAAAATTATTTTCTCCCACAATGCATTGCCATTTACAGTATGATCCCGTAGGACATTAAAACAGTAAGATACTGTGAGATTTTAGCTCTAAGTTTACATCAAAGGCTTACAGTGCACGTCACGCTGCGGTGGCCAATCATGTAACCGGAGATCTGACTCAGACTCTCTCTCAGTGGTTTGAGGCCAAGAAAACAGGAAACATCACTTCCTCTATCGCAGCCACAAGAAAGATTTAAAACACCAAACAAGCACTCAACTGCCCGGGAGTTTGTACTGTATAACAGCTGATTGTTTCCTGCAAAAACCAAGCACACGCTATGGCTTGCTTGTTCTCTCTCTCCTGTGAAGTAAAGCTGCCTTCAAGTTAATGTGACTATTATTGCCACTGTTCATCACACCCCCAACCGGCCCGTCAGACACCGCCTACCAAGAGCCTGGGTCTGTCCGAGGTTTCTTCCCAAGAGGGAGTTTTTCCTCGCCTTGTTTTGTACATTCAAGTTCAAAGTTTTATTTTCATATGCAGTGTAAGGAAACCTGTTTCCCTGTACAATGAAATTCTTCCTTTGCTGTCCACAGAACGCCAAACAATGTAAAATCTACAATATATACTACAAATATACAAAATAAAACAATTTTAAAGGCAGCATGTGAAAGATGTGAAAGATAAAGTAACAGATATCTTCTTGTCTCACTCACAAAGAAATCAAAGAAGTTTATTTTCCAAAAAAATTCCATAAAGATTATTCAGTGTCCTCACTTTAAATCATCCCGTGTAATTCCCAGAAACACTGGGCTGAAGTAATATTAATAGATTACACAAATGCATATTATTTATGTTCCCTTGACTGGAATTACTAATCCCTTGCACCTCCTGCTGACTCACAGCTGCTGTTCACTTTAAAAACAGTTGAACTAGATATAACCCTGTTCATATAATCCTGTTGATCTGCAGGATTGAACTAACAACAGCTTTAACACCCGCAGCCTGTTACACTCGGTGATAAACTCGGTTTGCGTCCATCTGTTGTTAGATGAGCCTCAGGTCTCTGAAGCCTCGTGTACGAACTGACACTGAATCAGCCTTCATGGGGCTCCACAGGGCTCCTCACTGGGCCCTCTGCCAGATTACCAAAACAGGCATCTGGTTGGATTTCAAGGCCAGCAGAGTGGACGAGGCTCAGCTGGTTATAAAACTAATAAATTAACGGTTTAATGAGACGGATTATCGGTTTCATTTCTATTATTAATGCAGGCAGGGTAACACAACAAGGTTTGTTCAGACACAAATACTCTCTAGAGCTACAAATAATAAAAATCAAGACTCTAGAGAGAGGGACTCTAGAGACTTTTGATGGGCCTTGTGCATCTTTTAAAGACACAATTTGGGTTCCATACAGATTTTTATTTATAAAGGCCATATTACACAAACTGACTCATTATATATGTTCTGTACTGACGCCTACAACTATCGGTCACACGGATAAATTATGTACGACATTAATAAGAGACAAAATTCCACTAATTAAACCTGACAAGGCACACATGTGAAGTGAAAACCATTTCAGGTGACTACCTCATGAAGCTCATTGAGAGAACACCAAGGGTTTGCTGAGTTATCAAAAAAAGCAAAGGGTGGCTACTTTGAGGAATCTAAAATATAAGACATGTTTTCAGTTATTTCACACTTTTTTGTTAAGTACATAATTCCATATGTGTTCATTCATAGTTTTGATGCCTTCAGTGAGAATCTACAATGTAAATAGTCATGAAAATAAAAAGGAAACGCATTAAATGAGAAGGTGTGTCCAAATGTTTGGCCTGTACTGTATATGTAGGGCATTCTCTCAATGTTAGAGGAAGACTATTCCACAGGTTCCCACCCCGAAAGGTGGTACGCCTGTGGGGTATTATCAGGTCTCCTCTAGTAGAGGCTTGAGTGGTCCTGTGCAAATTGTCTTTAGATTTGATCAAATCTAAAGAATCTCGCTGATACAGATATTGTTTCGATGTGAGGTGTAAATCATCAAGTCTGTCGTTTCCACGTATGGTGCGTCTTTGAAAAGCACTTTCATGCACGGATACACACTTGTACGCTTTCAAAACCGTTCCCTTTCAACATGAACCCATCATGTCTGTGTGCAGTAAACACGAACGCCCGCGCCTCTCTCCGCCTGCCCTTTTCAAAAGTGGCGGCGGGCCCTCGGCTGCAGAGAGAGGTCTCCACCTCGCTGCTGAAGGGGCCAATTAAGCCGACAGCGAGGGCTAAAGAGCGAGACAATGGGTCTATTCAGCGGCTCTGACAGGCGCCTTCCACTCAGAGTGTCGCGCCCTTTTGTCTCGCGGAGGGCCGAGGTGTCGATCTGTGGGTGTGTTTGGCTGCTTTTAGGGTGTTGTGGGTCCTCGGAGGCGAGCGGGAGCGCAGCCTTTGTGTTTGTTTGTGTGTTTTGGAGGGTTTGATTGACAGCAATTATGGGAGGGGTCAAAAGAGGGCATGAGCCTGTGTGTGTGTGTGTGTGTATGTGTGTGAGAGAGACGCACGAAACACACAGAAACATAAAAGACATAGCAAGCACACCAACAACAAAATGCAGAACACACACACATCCAGCAGGTGTGTTTGCAGACAAACGGAGATTTTTAATAACCCTCAAACATTCGAACGAAGTCCCACTCTGTTGTTTTTTTCTGGGCTGAATCTCGCTGAGCCGTCTGTAATTAGAGAACTTCATTAGCACATGAAATGTGACGAGGGAGAGATGTCTTTGTTCATAGCGTTTGGATCCGTTGATAAGAGAGAATAGGAGTTTTAACTGTCGGTCCAGTGGGTGACCGTGGATACAATATTGATGGAAGGAGGATGAAGGGATGAATGGGCACGGAGGGATGGAAGAAAGATAGAGAAATGGAAGAAAGGTAGAGGGTTGGAAGACACAAAACGTGGTAAGAAAAAAAGTTTAGGAAAAAAAGATGGAGGGAAGACGAAGAGAGAACAGAGCGAGGATGGAGGGAGAACAGAGGGTGGACAGAGCGAGAATGGAGGGAGAATGGAGGAAGGATGGAGGGAGGATGGAGTGAGGATGGAGGGAGAACAGAGGGAGGACAAAGGGAGAATGGAGGGAGGACGGAGGGAGGGCAGAGGGAGGATGGAGGGAGGACGGAGAGAGGATGGAGGGAGGACGGAGGGAGGATGGAGGGAGGATGGAGGGAGGACGGAGGGAGGGCAAAGGGAAGACGGAGGGAAGATGGAGGGAGGATGGAGGGAGGACAGAGGGAGGATGGAGGGAGGACAGAGGGAGGACAGAGGGGGGATGGAGAGAGGATGGAGGGAGGACAGTGGGAGGATGGATGGAGGACAGAGGGAAGATGGAGGGAGGACGGAGGGAGGACAGAGGGAGGATGGAGAGAGGACGGAGGGAGGATGGAGGGAGGATGGAGGGAGGACAGAGGGAGGATGGAGGGAAGATGGAGGGAGGATGGAGGGAAGATGTAGGGAGAATGGAGGGAGAACAGAGGGAGGATGGAGGGAGGATGGAGGGAGGACAGAGGGAGGACAGAGGGAGGATGGAGAGAGGACAGAGGGAGAATGGAGGGAGGATGGAGGGAGGACAGAGGGAGGATGGAGGGAGAATGGAGGGATGACAGAGGGAGAATGGAGGGATGACAGAGGGAGGATGGAGCGAGGACAGAGGGAGGACAGAGGGAGGATGGAGGGAGGATGGAGGGAGAACAGAGGGAGGACAGAGGGAGGAGGAGGGAGGAGAAGAAAGTCAGAGCGGGCGAAAGAGAAGTGGGACTTGTGGCCCTCTAATGAGGCGTGGAACTGTTATCAGTGACGGGACTAATTATTTCCTCCGCCGCATTAGACGCAGCGCTAATCCTGTTAGCATGGAGGAAGAGAGGGATGGAGGAAGAGAGGGATGGAGGGATGTGTGAGGAGACGGAGGGCGGGATGGATGGAACAGAAACCGAGGGGAAGGAAAACATGGAAAAATGGATGAGAGAGAATGAGAGGAGACAGAATGGGGCAGAGGGACGGAAGACAGACAGAAGAAAGATAATGGGGAAAAGAGAGATGGATGGATGGAGGGATGGAGGAAAGTTGGAGGGATAAATGGAGATGGTGGGATGGAAGAACGGTAGAGGGACAGAGGGAAATGACAGAAGAAAGAAAGCTGCAAGAATGAAGGAGAAACAGAAGTAAGATGAAGGAGAAAAGGGTGATCGAGATGGAGGAAAGGAAGAAAAATGAGAGAAGGAATGTAAGAAAGAAAGATGAAGGGGGAAAAGAGAGATAGAAGAATGGGGGCAAGTTGGAAGGGAACAAGTGAATGGAGGGATGGAAGAAAAAAGGGCAAAATGGAAGAAAGGTAGAGGGAGGGAAGAAAAAATGAGGGTTTAAAGGGAAAGGGAGGACAAGAAAGATAGAGGGGAAATAAGGAGAGAACGAGACAGTGAGAAGAAAGATGAAGGGATGGAGGGATATGAAAGAAGAAAGGAAGAAAATTAAGAGATAAAGGAAGAGAGAGGGGGATGACAGAAATCTGGAAGAAAGGGGGATAGACGGACGAAAGATGAAGGGGAAAAGAGATGGAGGGACAAAAAAGAGAGATGGAAGAAAGATGGAGGGATAAAACAGATGGGATGAAGGGATAACAGTGAACGGAGGGATGGAAGAAAGATGGAGAAATGAAAGAAAGGTAGCGGGATGGAGGCATATGAGAGATGACAGAAAGATGGAGGGTTGGGAGGAAAAGTGAGAGATAGAGGGAGAGGGAGAGAGAGAAGAAGAATGGAAAGAAGAGGGAAGGATGGAGGGAAGAGGGGAGGATGGAGGGAAGAGGGAAGGATGGAAAGAAGAGGGAAGGATGGAAGGAAGAGGGAAGAATGGAAAGAAGAGGTAAGATGGAAGGAAAGATGGAAAGAAGAGGGAAGGATGGAATGAAGAGGGAAGGATGGAGGGAAGAGGGAAGGATGGAAAGAAGAGGGAAGGATGGAGGGAAGAAGAGGGAAGGATGGAAGGAAAAGGGAAGGATGGAGGGAAGAGGGAAGGATGGAAAGAAGAGGGAAGGATGGAGGGAAGAAGAGGGAAGGATGGAAAGAAAGGGAAGGATGAAGGAAGAGGGAATGATGGAGGGAAGAGGGAAGGATGGAGGGAAGAAGAGGGAAGGATGGAAAGAAGAGGGAAGGATGGAAGGAAGAGGGAAGAATGGAGGGAAGAGGGAAGGATGGAAAGAAGAGGGAAGGATGGAAGAAAGAGGGAAGGATGAAGGGAAGAGGGAAGGATGAAGGGAAGAGGGAAGGATGGAAAGAAGAGGGAAGGATGGAAGGAAGAGGGAAGGAAGGAGGGAAGAGGGAGGGATGGAAAGAAGAGGGAAGGATGGATGGAAGGAAGAGGGAAGGATGAAGGGAAGAGGGAAGGATGAAGGGAAGAAGGATGGAAGGAAGAGGGAAGGATGAAGGGAAGAGGGAAGGATGAAGGGAAGAGAGAAGGATGGAATGAAGAGGGAAGGATGAATGAAAGAGAGAAGGATGAAATGAAGAGGGAAGGATGGAAAGAAGGATGGAGGACAAAATGGATGCAGGGAGTTGGAAGTATAGTAAGATGTAAACAGCAGAATAAAAGAAGAGTCTCTTCTTCCCTCGTTTATTTTTCCAATTAGTGAAACAGGAAGTTGTTAGTGTCGCCACGGCGACGCTCCCTGTTCTCCTTGTTAGTTCCGATTCTGTTCTGTTTTTTCTTCTCCCTTCCTTCATGTTTTCTTTTAAAATCTCGCCTGTTTTCTTCAGATCTTTCAGCTTTATGGAGACAAATTGGCTGTTCTAGAGTGTCGCTGACACACACACACACACACACACACACACACACACACACACACACACACACACAGACAGACACACACACACACACACACACAGACAGACACACACACACACACACACACACACACAGAGACAGACACACACACACACACACACACACACACATACAAACATACAGAGACAGACAGACACACACACACACACACACACACACACACACACACACACACACACACACACACAGAAAAACATACACACACACACACACACACACACACAAAAAACATACAGAGACAGACACACACACACACACAGACAGATACAGACAGACACACAAACACACACATACAAACAAACAGAGACAGACAGACAGACAGACACACACCACACACACACAAACATACAGAGACAGACAGACAGACACACACACACACACACATACAAAGACAGACACACACACACACACACACACACACCACACACAAACATACAGAGACAGACAGACAGACACACACACACACATACAAAGACAGACACACACACCACACACACAAACATACAGAGACAGACACACTCACACACACATACACACACACACACACACACACACACACACTGAAGAGCGTTTGTCTTAACTTTTAAGGTCAGAGCTGCAGCGTCTTGTCCACACTTGGGCTATCTTTTTCTTTCTTTCTTTCTTTCTTTCTTTCTTTCTTTCTTTCTTTCTTTCTTTCTTTCTTCTGTTGAAGAAATGTAATTCTTTAATCAAAAGATGTGTAGTCTCTGGATGTTGTAGTTCTTCGTCTGCTCATGTACACAACACGCAGCACGCTGTAGATATGCAAATGTGTTCTGTGAAGCACGAGTGCACACGCGGTATTTCAGTTAGATTTGGATTTGGTGTGCGTGCGAGAGGAAGTAATAACCTCGGGGGGGTTGGTGGAAAGGTCGCGGGGGCATTAAACTCCAGATATTTCATCTTCCTGGAAACATGAATGTATGCTCAGTGAATTTCCCCGGCGAGCTGTTAATTACATTATGAAATATCTTGAGTGATACAAAACAAAGACACTGTGGCCGGGTTGGATCAGCGGGTAGAGCAGGCGCACATATACTGAGAGGCAGAGGTCTAAGGTTCGAGTCCGACCTGTGACGATTTCCTGAATGTCTACCCCCCCTTTCTCACCTAGGTGTCCTGTCAAAAAATAATCTTTAAAGGTGCCCTGCCATACAAAACCATATTGAAATCTGCCCGGTCCATATGTGTTTGTGTGTTATGTTGTGAATGTGAAAATGAAGTGCTACCTCCTCTGTCAGCTCTAGCCACTGAACAGAAAAAAGCGGAGAAATCAGACCAATCACAAAAGCTGGTCAGTCTGACATCATGCTGCCTGAGCTCATTACTATTCATGAGCTTGCCCAGTTGCGCTGGGTAAAGGATTCTGACAGCCAGGGTCTCATTGGCTAGCTGTTTAGCCAATCAGATTCAAACAGCTTAGCTTGTTGAATATTAATGAGAACCGGCACAAATCGAGCCAATTCTTCCTGCGGGCTTATACCACGCTAGAATGGCTTGAAACAAGGTAACCAAGGCATTTTATCCACACAAAAAAATGTTACAGAGTCCATGGTAGAACTTCAGACATCACCACAAAGTCACGAAATACATGTAGCAGGGCACCTTTAAAAAAAATACAAATAAAAAGACACTTTGCAGCAGGGTGGGGCTGATGAAAGTTTTTCTGAAAATAAAAAAGTAGTCATGAAAAGAGTTGGGTACCGAAACCCGGTTCCACTATGGGACCGGTTCCTAAGAGACTTTCTCTGTGGTCTACCGTAAATGTAGGCTACTTTTAAAATGCCATATTTTGGTCCATCCATGGTGCAGTGATAGCGAGCTAGAGACCGATGTGGCATAGACAAAAAAGTTACTCTTTTGCAAAAAACATAACACAACAACAGAGCCAGTTTTACTTAAAGGGATACGCCCCCGTTTGTTGAAATAGGGCTTATCACTGCATTTTTTGTGCATGCATCGTTTTAGTCCGGTGCAACACCAGCAGCGCCACCGCTAGTTAGCTTAGCATAGTGAATGGAATCCTATGTTGCCGGTTAGCATGTTGTGAGTAAAAGTGAGCCAACAAAAGACAAAAAAAACAACCTAATTACTTGCACTGAGACAAAAAAAGCATTGGCCCACCTATCTACAGCCAGGGTAG